>NC_061508.1:157766314-157796775 GCF_022539505.1 Lolium rigidum
CAGGTTCCTCAACGTTTCAAACGTGGCATGAGATCGAAAGAAAAAGCAAGTGACCAAATATCAGGAGCCAAAAATAATTCAAGAAAAGAAACTTGAGTGTACATAGAGGATGACATGCGGGTCCCATTTAGCAGCAACGGTATCACCGTTTGAGAGGCTGCACGGGATCGAAAGAAAAAGGCAAGTGACCAAATATCAGGAGCCAAAAATAATCCAAGAAAAGAAATTTTATTGTACATAGAGGATGACATGCGGGTCCCATTTTGCAGCAACGGTCTCAACGTTTCCAAGGCGGCACAGGACCAAAAGAAAAAGGAAAATGAAGTAGCCAGAAATCAGGGGGTAAAAAAAATCCAAGAAGAAAGATTTCAATTGGGCTGCATCTGGACATCTGGGCCTTCGAACTATCCTGCTTGGCCTTTTGACTCGTACAATTTCAGCCCACTCCAAAACAGCAAAGTTTGGAATTTTCTAAAAAAACAGGAAAGTCCTATGCTTCGCAAAAACAAAAAAACAAGGAGATTCAACATATAAGTTTGTTTATGTAAAAATAAAGATTTAATTTATCCGTTTGAAATAGCTCGGAGCGCAATACACTGTTTATTGTCTGCAAAATAATCAAGATATCATATGTTTCTTGTACGGGGAGGCTGACATCGGGGACCCATGAGCCAGCAGCGTCGTCAACGTTTTAAAGGCGGCAGGGGATGGAAAGAAAAAATAAACCTAAAATATGTTGGTAAAAAATCCAAGAAAAGAAACATTTCGTTCTAAGAGGATGACATGCGGGACCCATGAGGCAGCAGCATCCTCAGCGTTTATTGTTCATAGAGGCTGACATGTGGGACCCGTGAGCCAGCAGCGTCCTCAACGTTTTAAAGGCGGCAGGAGATCGAAATAAAATATAAGCCAAAAATCATTTGGTAAACAAAATCCAAGAAAAGAAACATTTACCGTTCTGAGAGGATGACATGCGGGACCCATGAGGCAGCAGCATCCTCAACGATTCCAAGGCGACAGGGAATCAGAAGAAAAAAAGGAAATAGCCAGAAATTAATTAGGGGTTCAAAATAAATCCATCAAAGGAAACTTTTATTGTTCATAGAGGATGACATGTGGGACCGACCTGCCAACAGCGTCCTCATTGTTTCAGAGGGGCAGGAGATCAAAAGAAAAAGGCAAATAGCCGAAATTAGGGGTCAAAAATAACTCCAAGAAAGGAAACTTTTATTGTTCGTAGAGGATGACATGCGGGACCCATGAGCCAGCAGCTTACTCAACGTTTCAAAGGCGGCATGAGATCGAAAGAAAAAGGCAAGTGACAAAATATCGGGAGCCAAAGATAATCCAAGAAAAGAAACTTTATTGTACATAGAGGATGACATGCGGGTCCCAATTAGCGCGAGCGGTCTCAACGTTTCAAATGCGGCTTGAGATCAAAAGAAAAAGAAAGTTGATTGTACATAGAGGATGACATGCTGGTCCCATGAGTCAGCGACTTACTCAACGTTTCCAAGGCGGCAGGGTATCAAAAGAAAAAGGAAATAGCCAAAAATCAGAGGGTGAAAAAAATAAAGAAAATAAACTTTTATAGCACATAGAGGATGACATGCGGGTCCCATGAGCCAGCAGGTTCCTCAACGTTTCAAACGTGGCATGAGATCGAAACAAAAAGGCAAGTGACCAAATATCAGGATCCAAAAATAATTCAAGAAAAGAAACTTGAGTGTACATAGAGGATGACATGCGGGTCCCATTTAGCAGCAGCGGTATCACCGTTTGAGAGGCTGCACGGGATCGAAAGAAAAAGGCAAGTGACCAAATATCAGAGCCAAAAATAATCCAAGAAAAGAAATTTTATTGTACGTAGAGGATGACATGCGGGTCCCATTTTGCAGCAGCGGTCTCAACGTTTCCAAGGCGGCACAGGACCAAAAGAAAAATGAAGTAGCCAGAAATCAGGGGGTGAAAAAACTCTAAGAAGAAAGATTTCAATTGGGTTGTATCTGGACATCTGGGCCTTCGAACTATCCTGCTTGGCCTTTTGACTCGTACAATTTCAGCCCACTCCAAAACAGGAATGTTCCGAATTTTCTAAAAAAAACAGGAAAGTCCTATGCTTCGCAAAGACAAAAAAACAAGGAGATTCAACATATAAGTTTGTTTATGTAAAAATAAAGATTTAATTATCCGTTTGAAATAGCTCAGAGCGCAATACACTGTTTATTGTCTGAAAAATAATCAAGATATCATATGTTTCTTGTACGGGGAGGCTGACATCGGGGACCCATGAGCCAGCAGCGTCGTCAACGTTTTAAAGGCGGCGGGGATGGAAAGAAAAATAAACCAAAAATATTTTGGTAAAAAATCCAAGAAAAGAAACATTTTCGTTCTGAGAGGATGACATGCGGGACCCATGAGGCACATCCTCAGCGTTTATTGTTCATAGAGGTTGACATGTGGGACCCGTGAGCCAGCAGCGTCATCGAACGTTTTAAAGGCGGCAGGAGATCGAAAGAAAAAATTAGCCAAAAATCATTTGGTAAACAAATCCAAGAAAAGAAACATTTACCGTTCTGAGAGGATGACATGCGGGACCCATGAGGCAGCAGCATCCTCAACGATTCCAAGGCGGCAGGGGATCAAAGGAAAAAAAAGGAAATATCCCGAAATTAATTAGGGGTTCAAAATAAATCCATCAAAGGAAACTTTTATTGTTCACGAGAGGATGACATGTGGGACCGACCCGCCAACGACGTCCTCATCGTTTCAAAGGGGGCATGATATCAAAAGAAAAAGGCAAATAGCCAGAAAATAGGGTCAAAAAAAACTCCAAGAAAGGAAACTTTTATTGTTCGTAGAGGATGACATGCGGGACCCATGAGCCAGCAGCTTACTCAACATTTCAAAGGCGGCATGAGATCGAAAGAAAAGGCAAGTGGCAAAATATCAGGAGCCAAAGATAATCCAAGAAAAGAAACTTTATTGTACATAGAGGATGACATGCGGGTCCCAATTAGCAGCAGCGGTCTCAACGTTTCAAATGCGGCTTGAGATCAAAAGAAAAAGAAAGTTGATTGTACATAGAGGATGACATGCGGGTCCCATGAGTCAGCAGCTTACTCAACGTTTCCAAGGCGGCAGGGGATCAAAAGGAAAAGGAAATAGCCAAAAATCAGAGGGTGAAAAAACCCAAGAAAATAAACTTTTATAGCACATAGAGGATGACATGCGGGTCCCATGAGCCAGCAGGTTCCTCAACGTTTCAAACGTGGCATGAGATCTAAAGAAAAAGGGAAGTGACCAAATATCAGGAGCCAAAAATAATTCAAGAAAAGAAACTTGAGTGTACATAGAGGATGACATGCGGGTCCCATTTAGCAGCAGCGGTATCACCGTTTGAGAGGCTGCACGGGATCGAAAGAAAAAGGCAAGTGACCAAATATCAGGAGCCAAAAATAATCCAAGAAAAGAAATTTTATTGTACATAGAGGATGACATGCGGGTCCCATTTTGCAGACAACGGTCTCAACGTTTCCAAGGCGGCACAGGACCAAAAGAAAAAGGAAAATGAAGTAGCCAGAAATCAGGGGGTAAAAAAAATCCAAGAAGAAAGATTTCAATTGGGCTGCATCTGGACATCTGGGCCTTCGAACTATCCTGCTTGGCCTTTTGACTCGTACAATTTCAGCCCACTCCAAAACAGCAAAGTTTGGAATTTTCTAAAAAAACAGGAAAGTCCTATGCTTCGCAAAAACAAAAAAAAACAAGGAGATTCAACATATAAGTTTGTTTATGTAAAAATAAAGATTTAATTTATCCGTTTGAAATAGCTCAGAGCGCAATACACTGTTTATTGTCTGCAAAATAATCAAGATATCACATGTTTCTTGTACGGGGAGGCTGACATCGGGGACCCATGAGCCAGCAGCGTCGTCAACGTTTTAAAGGCGGCAGGGGATGGAAAGAAAAAATAAACCTAAAATATGTTGGTAAAAAATCCAAGAAAAGAAACATTTCGTTCTAAGAGGATGACATGCGGGACCCATGAGGCAAGCAGCATCCTCAGCGTTTATTGTTCATAGAGGCTGACATGTGGGACCCGTGAGCCAGCAGCGTCCTCAACGTTTTAAAGGCGGCAGGAGATCGAAATAAAATATAAGCCAAAAATCATTTGGTAAACAAAATCCAAGAAAAGAAACATTTACCGTTCTGAGAGGATGACATGCGGGACCCATGAGGCAGCAGAGATCCTCAACGATTCCAAGGCGGCAGGGAATCAAAGGAAAAAAAGGAAATATCCGAAAATTAATTAGGGGTTCAAAATAAATCCATCAAATGAAACTTTTATTGTTCACGAGAGGATGACATGTGGGACCGACTCGCCAACATGGCGTCCTCATCGTTTCAAAGGGGGCAGGAGATCAAAAGAAAAAGGCAAATAGCCAGAAATTAGGGGTCAAAAATAACTCCAAGAAAGGAAACTTTTATTGTTCGTAGAGGATGACATGCGGGACCCATGAGCCAGCAGAGTACTCAACGTTTCAAAGGCGGCATGAGATCAAAAGAAAAAGGCAAGTGACAAAATATCGGGAGCCAAAGATAATCCAAGAAAAGAAACTTTATTGTACATAGAGGATGACATGCGGGTCCCAATTAGCAACGAGCGGTCTCAACGTTTCAAATGCGGCTTGAGATCAAAAGAAAAAGAAAGTTGATTGTACATAGAGGATGACATGCTGGTCCCATGAGTCAGCAGCTTACTCAACGTTTCCAAGGCGGCAGGGTATCAAAAGAAAAAGGAAATAGCCAAAAATTAGAGGGTGAAAAAAAATAAAGAAAATAAACTTTTATAGCACATAGAGGATGACATGCGGGTCCCATGAGCCAGCAGGTTCCTCAACATTTCAAACGTGGCATGAGATCGAAACAAAAAGGCAAGTGACCAAATATCAGGATCCAAAAATAATTCAAGAAAAGAAACTTGAGTGTACATAGAGGATGACATGCGGGTCCCATTTAGCAACGAGCGGTATCACCGTTTGAGAGGCTGCACGGGGTCGAAAGAAAAAGGCAAGTGACCAAATATCAGGAGCCAAAAATAATCCAAGAAAAGAAATTTTATTGCACATAGAGGATGACATGCGGGTCCCATGAGCCTGCAGGGTCCTCAACGTGGCATGAGATCGAAAGAAAAATGCAAGTGACCAAATATCAGGAGCCAAAAATAATTCAAGAAAAGAAACTTGATTGTACATAGAGGATGACATGCGGGTCCCATTTAGCAGACAGTGGTATCACCGTTTGAGAGGCTGCACGGGATCGAAAGAAAAAGGCAAGTGACCAAATATGAGGTTCCAAAAAAATCCTAGAAAAGAAAGTTTTATAGTACATAGAGGATGACATGCGGGTCCCATTTAGCAGCAGCGGTCTCACCGTTTGAGAGGCGGCGGGGATCGAAAGAAAAAGGTAAGTGACCAAATATGAGGTGCCAAAAAAATCCAAGAAAAGAAAGTTTTATAGTACATAGAGGATGACATGCGGGTCCCATTTAGCAGCCAGCGGTATCACCGTTTGAGAGGCGGCAGGGGATCGAAAGAAAAAGGCAAGTGACCAAATATGAGGTGCCAAAAAAATCCAAGAAAAGAAAGTTTTATAGTACATAGAGGATGACATGCGGGTCCCATTTAGTAGCAGCGGTATCACCGTTTGAGAGGCGGCAGGGGATCGAAAGAAAAAGGCAAGTGACCAAATTTGAGGTGCCAAAAAAATCCAAGAAAAGAAAGTTTTATAGTACATAGAGGATGACATGCGGGTCCCATTTAGCAGCAGCGGTATCACCGTTTGAGAGGCGGCAAGGGATCAAAAGAAAAAGGAAGTAGCCAGAAATCGGGGGTCAAAAAAAATCCAAGAATAGAAAGAATTTTGGTTCATAGAGGATGACATGCGGGACCCATGATCCTGCGTCGTAAACGGCTCGATCGGAGAGCGTTGAACGAGATGGCGCGATCGAGAAAAAAAAACAATGCCAGAGAGGCTGCCATCTGGGCCCTACATCCCTCGGCGGTGCGGATTTGCGTTGACTCGGCCGGCGAACCCGAGAATTCGAGATGCACCACGTCCCGGGCCACCATACGCCACGTTTTGGCCATTTTCGTCGGGCTAGGTGGCCTCAAAAACGAGAAAAAAAAACGTTTTGACATGCACAACGGACAAACCCAAAATCGTCGGCCATGGTACACCAGCAACCACGGCGCGACTTCAACTTCGTCGGCCATGGCAACTTTTCTTGTAGTGAGTACTTCGTGCTTAACCCGAAACTCGGGGACTAGCTATGCCGGCTTTTTTTGCACGCTAAGTACTTCGTGCTTAACCCGAAACTCAGGGACTAGCTATGCCGGTTTTTGCTTCAAGAAAGTTTCGCGCTAAGTACTGCGTGCTTAACCCGAAACTCGGGGACTATGAGGATATATCTATAAGCTGGAAAATAAAAAACCGGCATCCATGGAAAAGAAAAGTTTCAAGTGTTGAGCTTACCACCACGTTGGCGCTGGCGTCGTGCCATGCCGTGTCAAACTCCTTGACCGCGCGCTTGAGCCGGCTCAGGTGCTGCGCTATGCTCCGCGAGCCGGAGTTATCCACAACCGGCAGTTTATCCTTGCCTAGGCCGCAGGTGGTGGGGGAAAGATCCGCCCGGTTCCACTTTTCAACATACTCCCGGAGGCCGCCCAGATCGACCTCGCCGCGGGTCACTTGAATGATCCGGCCCAGCTGAGCTGAGGCCTTCTTGCCAGCAGAGACCGCGGCGCAGCCGGCGTGTAGCACCAGAGATTGGCCCTGTGAGCCGGAAGGTGGCGCGGTCGCCGCAGTAACCGCCTTAGTGAGTTGCTGCGCGGTGATTGTGCCTTCCGGAGGAGTTGGAGCTGAGGTAGGTTTACCGGCAGGAGGTGCCGGCGGCGCCGCAGGAGCGTCCTTTGCCGGTGGTGGCGCAGGAGCGTCCCTTGATGGGGGCGCGAGAGTGATACGTCTCCAACGTATCTATACTTTCTTATGTTCCATGCTAGTTTTATGACAATACCCACATGTTTTATTCATACTTTATATCATTTTTATGCATTTTCCGGGACTAACCTATTAACAAGATGCCGAAGCGTCAGTTCCTGTTTTCTGCTGTTTTTGGTTTCGTAAATCCTACACGAGAAATATTCTCGAATTGGACGAAACAAAAGCCCACGGCCCTATTTTCCACGGAGGGTTCCAGAACATCGAAGAAGAGTCGGAGACGGGCAGCAGGGGGCCACCCCATAGGGCGGCGCGGCCCACCTCCTTGGCGCGCCCAGGTATGAGGAGGGAGCTCCCTGGCCCCTCCGAGGCCGCCCTTCCGCCTATATATTCTCCCAGAAGTAAAAACCCTAGGAGCATCGGTCTTCCTCCACGAAAAGTTACGTAGACGCTGCCATCGCGAAGCCAAGTTCGGGGGACAGAAGTCTCTGTTCCGGCACGCCGCCGGGACGGGGAAGTGCCCCCGGAATCCATCTCCATCGACTCCATCGCCATCTTCATCGCCGTTGCTGTCTCCCATGATGAGGAGGGAGTAGTTCTCCCCGAGGCTAAGGGCTCTACCGGTATCTATGTGGTTCATCTCTCTCTCCCATGGTGTGATCTTTATGTGATCATGAGCTTTGTAATCTATTTGAATATGTAGATGTTACTCTTGTCTATTATGCACTCCAGAGGTTACTTTAATATGAACTCCGGATTTACTCTCCACGGTGTGATGGTGACAGTGTGCGCATCGTGTGTGATTCCTTTATGACATTGTGGAGCTTGTTTACTCCGGCTTGAGGTGTGCTTTTGTAGCCCTACACAATGAATGGTGTTTGTTATCCAACAAGAGAGTGTTTTAGAGTAGCATTTATTTATTGAATTATGTGATCATTGTTGAGAGTGTCCACTAGTGAAAGTATGATCCCTAGGCCTTGTTTCTAAGCATTGAAACACCGTTTCCAACAAGTTCCGCTACATGTTCGCTTGCTGCCATTTTTATTTCAGATTGCAATTACTACTTATAATCATCCATATTACTTGTATTTCACTATCTCTTCGCCGAACTAGTGCACCTATACATCCGACAAGTGTATTAGGTGTGTTGGGGACACGAGAGACTTCTTGTATCTTAATTGCGGGGTTGCTTGAGAGGGATATCTTTGACATCTACCTCCCCGAGTTCGATAAACCTTGGGTGATTCACTTAAGGGAAACTTGCTGCTGTTCTACAAACCTCTCGCTCTTGGAGGCCCAACACCGTCTACAGGAATAGAAGCGTGCGTAGACATCAAGCTATTTTCTGGCGCCGTTGCCGAGGAGGTAAGGTAAAAGGTATTCACATCCTCCGACTACTAAGCTATTTCCTAGCACTGTTGCCGGTGTGTGAGTTCTCGAAGCTATTTCCTTTAGGTTCTGCAATTATATCTTTTTGTTTCTTGTTTTTATTTCACTAGTTAGGCTTAATGGAAAACAACAAAAATATTAGAGATCTTTATAGTATTTATCTTGAGTTAGGACATGAGGTGTTTGAAGAGAAAATAAAAAAACCTATGGAACTTTATATGCATGCTAATGGCAATGTTATTAGTATGAATGCTTTGAACACCATTGTTGCTAATGCTATGGAAAATTCTAAGCTTGGGGAAGCTGGTTTTGATGAGCTTGATATTTTTAGTCCCCCAAGCATGGAGGAGAAAATTTACTTTGATGATACTTTACCTCCTATATATGATGATTACAATGATGACTATCATATTTTCAGTCCACCTACTATTGAGGAGAAAATTAATTATGATTACAATATGCCTCCTATATATGACGATTATGGTGATGAGAATAATAATGATAGCTATTTTATTGAATTTGCTCCCACTACAATTAATAGTAATGACTATGCTTATGTGGAGAGTAATAATTATTTTATGCATGTGGTTCATGATAAGAATGTTTTTTGTGTTAGTTATATTATTAGTTTTATTCATGATGCTACTGAAAGTTATTATGAGAGAGGGAAATATGGTTTTATGTATCTCAACAATATTAAGTTTCACCTTTTTATGTTGAAAATTTTGAAGTTGCACTTGTTTTGCTTTCCTATGCTTGTTGCTCTGTGCTTCCATCACTTGTTTCTTTACAAGAATATTTTTTCATATGAAATGGGTTAGACTTAAATTTGTTTTATATTTGCTTCTTGATGCTCTCTTTTACTTCAATTCATATTTCTTATCTGAGCATCTTCTCAAACTACTGTGCCTAGCTGAATGGCGTTAAAGAAAAGCACTCTTGGGAGATAACCCATGTTTTATTTCTATAATTTTTCTTTTATTGAGTCTTGGAAGTTGTTACCTCTGTAATAAACTCTCCTTATCCTTTTTATTTCGTTTTTGTGCCAAGGATAGCCTCTAATAGGAAGAAGGTAAGATTTGAGGAATTTGCTGTCCTGAAACAAATTCTATGCTGCCACCACAAAATTAGTATTCTAAGCCAGAACGTCAGATTGATCTGACAATTTTTGAGCACCTGCCCCTGGTTATTATATAACTTTCATTAGTTTTGCACTTTTCCATTTGAGCAACAGAGGATTTTCGAAAAAATCGATCTTTACCTGCTTTTCTGTTTTGACAGATTTCTGCCACTATTTTCATTTGTCTCTTAATCTTTTTTCTTTTTGAGTTCTTTTGAGAGAAAGAGCTTTTAAAAGAATTTGCTACAGTATCTAATGTTTTAATGGATGTTTGACTTATGTTAGAACCGAACCAAAGTGGATTTGTTATTTTGATTGCACTAATGCTGCTAATGAAAATTGTGTGAAGTTTTGTATGAAGAAAGTTTTCAAGTTTATGGAGAGGAGAATGATGTGATGAGATGAAGGATGGAAAAAAGCTCAAGCTTGGGGATGCCCATGTCACCCTAAGAAATATCCAAGAGGTACAAGCGTCAAAGATTGGGGATGCCCAAGGCATTCCCTTCTTCATCAACAAAAATATGACGTCATCTTTGAAGACACTATATTTTTATTGCTTCATATACTATGTGTTGTTCTTGGAGCGTCTTTATTTTTGTTTTTAGTTTAGTTTTGTTTTGTTTTCTGTACTCAACTTGGTTGGATCCTAGCATTCTTGTGTGGGAGAGAGACACGCTCCGCTTTTTCATGTGAATACTCATATTCTTCACTTATATTTGCTAAGTAGCTATTGCAATGCTTTTAGCTCCTGTTTTTCATGCACCTCTTGTTCAGAGCTTGTTAGTTTTCTTTAGTTAGGTATGATTAACTCTCCGATCTTCATTGATAAATTATTATGAGAGTTGTTTCAAAAAAAGATGATTGGTGTTGGAGAAGGGTAAAATATTTCATGCTTATAGTGGTGTAAAATGAAGCTTGTTTAGACTGTGGCTTAGACTTTAATATATCATGTTAGATATTATTTTAATTATATGCTTAGTAGTTATGTTTGTAGCATTACTTATCTCAAATAGCTGAGAGTGCTTAATGTGCAATTGAAAGAATCATGTGTTGTTTTAATCATACAAAAGCATAATATTGTGGTATTCTCATTTAAATGTTTTATTTGGGTTGACTTGGCGCATGCTTACACCATGTTATGACTACAAACCAGACACCTCAAGCCTCTATGATCATTTAGTTTTTGACTTGTAATATCACTTTATGCTTTGATTAATAATGTTTTGTCACTATGTATGATTATGGCCATTATTGCTCTCTTAGTTGGTCGCTCCCAGTCTCTTGCTAGCCTTCACCTGTACTGAGTATGAGCTCTACTCTTGCATCCAACTCCCAAAAACCCAAAGTTTGACAAATGTTTCCACCATACCTACCTATATGTGGTATTTCACCGCCACTCCAAAGTAAATTGCTTGTGTGCTACCTTTAAAACCTTCAAAAGCTATTACTTGTTTTGTGTTCCTGTTTTAGCTCATGAGAAAGTGTTGGATGCTTTATTGTCTCTTTCATGTTTATTTGGCTTCACACCTTGACTAGCATGCATAATGTGCTAGTCCCTAATATTGCAAAAAGAGCAGGCAAACGGGTGCCCAGCCCACTAAATACAAAATAAACAAATAATCAAATAAATCTCCTAATATCTCATAAAACAAATATGTAGTGGCTACTAGAATAATCCATATAGACTATGAGCATTGCTACGGAAGATCTAATCTTATCGTAGTCAACTATTTGAACTTTGTCGTAAACAACTTTTCGACAAGTCGAGCTTCTTCAAGGATATTGCATCCAAGTCCATCAAGTTTATAGATCTTTTTACTTTCAAAAAGTATTCACCTATCTTGGATTTCATGGCACTTAGCCATTTTAACGGAGTCAGGATCATCATAACTTCTTTGTATATATTGGTTTATTATTGTTCAAAATCAATCCTTTGTCCAAAAATCATTTATTTGATCACAAAGTAAACCATACCTACAAGGTTCAACATGTACTTCGATCTCCATGACTATAACACTTTGTAGACATGGGAGCCATGGTCGTCGTGGCCGCTTGCGGAACCATTTCTGATGTTGCGCTACGCTGATCATCATGCTCAAGTTCATAAACCTTATCAAGTTCCATTGTCCTCCCACTCAAATACTTCGCTAGAAAACAATTTCTTGGAAATAAGTAAGAAGCATCGACAAACTCTTTTGTCTTTGACTTCATAGTGGAAATAATTACCAATTTAATTCTCTGGGATAACCAACAAAGACATTCATCCGATTTTGGTTGTAAACTCATTTACTTATGCTACGGATACCAAAATTTAAGAAAGGATTATTAGGGTTTATAACCATGCCATAAATCATATGGTGTCATTTCAACGGATTATGATGACGCTCTATTTAGTGTAAACGCGGTAGTCTCTAAAGCATAATCCACAAAAATATAATGGTGTCATTTTATTTTATCTCATCATTAATCCAACAGGTTTGGATACGTCTCTCGGATACTCCATCATCACTATGATACTCCAAGAAACGTGAGGTTGTAGAACAATTTCATAACTCTCTTAGATGTTCGCTAAAAATCGTAATTCAAATATTTCCACCATGATCCAATCACAGATATTTGACTTTTCTATTACGATGATTTACACTTCATGCTAAAATTTATTTGAATCCATTCAGATGTTTCAAACTTCTTCCTTATCGAATAAATATATCCACATATATACACTCAATTCATTGTTCGAAGTTTTCATGAAGTAGAAGAATCTCCCGCACACAACTATGCCCAATGAACCACATACATCATCATGTATGTTTCCACTAAGTTAGTTGCACGTTCAACTCTTGTCCTATGAACAGTATTTCAGTCATTCTCTTTAGAAGAGATTTGCAAGCGTCAAACGATTCAAAAATCGAATGACTCCGAAAATCCATTTGCATGGAGTTCCTTCATGCGTTTCTTTCTAACTTGACCTAAATGGCGGTTCCACTAATAAGTGGAATTCACATCATTTGCCTTAAGGCATTTTAGCGTCAGTGTTATGCATGTGTGCTTCACCATAAAGATTGATAATAACTTATCCATCGTACATGGAATACTGTCATAATTTGAACAACTCATTGTTTTCATTTGACCAGAACAAAATAACAATAACACTTTATTTTGTTCGAGACGTGCATTCCTACCATATTCCTTGTCAGTCACTTAGGCCATTGTATTCTTGTATTGCGTTGTTTTGTATGACACCTCATACCAACCAATATGGTATAAATACCCAAGAATTTCATTGTGTGACCAAACAAGGAATACATTCATAACATGTATATCATCTATATACACCTGAGCTAGACTTTCTAGTCTTTTCTTTCTGCCAAAATCTTTTGTAGTTTCTCTTTTAGCTTTCCTCATTTTCAGAAAACACTTCACCTTCAATAACTTCTAGGTCCGTTGGTCAAATACCAATAACTTTGAGGTTCTTACTTTGAAGTTGATCATCATATGACAAGTGTTCCAGATTTCACTATTAGTAAATTTTTAATGTGATGAACAATTTTACTCATAATTTTATCCATCAAATCATGACGACTTTCTGAGACCATGTCTATACATGCTAGGCTCGTAAAGTTTAACCTCAGTATTCGCATGTGCAAACCTGGCTTGCACCCGTTGTATGCACACGTAGAATCTATAACACCCGATCATCACGTGATGCTTCGAAACGACGAGTCTCAGCAATGGTGCATACTAAGGACGACCACTTCATGGATATGCGAATATCGTTAGTGTCCAACTTGTTGGAGGATCGGGACGCCTAGCGTCTTGAACGTTCGTACATTCCCATAAAACTTATGAGTTTATGTAGTCTCACTAAATTATATTCTATCATCTTGCACTAAGGTCTTAGATATCACATATATCTCACACCTTGCTTATTTCTGAAAACTAACTTTTCAGCTCCTTACTTTTCAAATGGATTTGAATTTCACAGAGACAAGACGATTTTAGGTACTAATTGAAACCATTGCTCTTTTGAATCATCAATGTGAGGTTTACCAAAAGTTTGCAATAGGGCTTAATCATTTCTTGATTCTTTAACAATACGGTACCAGTCCGTAGAGTTACTTGTCAGATTTAACAGTGTTTCTATCTCAATTACTAGACTAGCGCATGGTAGATAACAGATGCCAATTCTACAAATTTAATTCAAAATACTATTCAGACTATGTTCATGATAATTAGTTCATGTTTTAATCTAATTACTAATAAACTCCCACTTAATACAACATCCCTCATAGTTGTTTAGTGGCACACGATCCATATCCACTACACCAAAACCGATCATCACGTGAGATGATATAGCTTCAATGGTGAACATCAACATGTTGATCATATCATCCATATGACTCGTGTTCAACCTTTCGGTTTCCTGTGTTCCGAGGCCATGTCTGTACATGCTAGGCTCGTCAAGCAAACCCAAGTATTTCCGCATGTGCAACATGGCTTACACCCGTTGTATGTGAACGTGGAATCTATCACATCCGATCATCACGAGATGCTTCAAAACGACGAACTTTGGCAACGGTGCATACGAGGGGAGAACACTTTATTATCTTGATATTAATGTGAGGAATAATCTTATAATGCTACCGTCGCGATCTAAGCAAGATAAGATGCATAAAGGATTAACATCCCATGCATTTCATAATATGTGATATGATATGGCCTTTCTTCTTGTGCTTTTGATCTTCATCTCCAAAGCACATGAGCATGATCTTCATCATCACCGGCATTGCACCAAGGTCCATGGCGCCGCTTCATGGTTGTCCATCACTTATAGCTACTATAACAACTACTTGAAATAAAGCTATTACATGATGAATAGACACGCGGGTCTTAACAAATTTAAAGACAACCATTAGGCTCCTCCCGGTTGCCATAATACAATAATGAATATCTCATACATCAAATATAATCATCATCACATCATGGCCATATCACATCACCAAACCCTGCAAAAACAAGTTAGACGCCTCTAATTTGGTTTGCATATTTTACGTGGTTTAGGGTTTTCGAGTAAGATCCATTCAACCTACGAACATGAACCACAACGGTGATACTAATGCTGTCAATAGAAAGAGTAAATTGAATCTTAACTATGGTGAGAGAGACAGACACCCGCAAAGCCACTTATGCAATAAAAGTTGCATGTCAAGCGTGGAGCAAGTCTCATGAGACGCGGTCATGTAAAGTTAGCCCGGGCCGCTTCATCCCACCATCCCGCAAGATGCAAAGTACACTAACCAAAAACAACAAGAGCATCAACGGCCACAAAACCATTGTGTTCTACTCGTGCAACAGATCTATGCATAGACACGGCTCTGATACCACTGATGGGTTCGTTGCATGGAAAACAAAAAATTTCTACCATGAACATGAACAAAAACCAAGATCTAATCTAGGAAAAAGAAAGATCTAATCTATGAAGATTGAAGCAACAAGATGTATGAGAGACTAACCCTCGAAGATCCTAAGCCTTACGAGATCAGATCTCGTTGTTGATGTAGTCGATCGTCCGGTGCTGCAATCCGGCAGCACACTAGGTCGTGCGTACGGTGTCGATGAAGTCCATCCTCTCTCCGTTCCAGCGGGCAGCAGAGGTGGTAGATCCCCTCGGAATCCAAGCAGCACGACGGCGTGGTGGTGGAGGTGGAGGAGAAATTCCTGCAGGGCTTTGCCAAGCCTGCGCAGGAAGAAGGAGGAGGGAGAGAGGGGCGGCTAGAGCTTGGGGGGATGATGTGCTGCACCCCAGCCCTCCCCTCCCTCTTATATAGGTGTGCCTTGGCCCCTACTCCAAGCCCTTGGGTCGGCCAAAACAAGGGGGGCAACTTCCCCCCAAGTTAAGTCCCTATTTTCAAGGGATTTGATCTTATCCACTTGATCCAGCCGCATGGGCCTTGGGGGGCTGGTGTGCCTGGCCCATTTGGGCCTATGTGACCCCCTCCGGTCAATGTTGGTCGTCCGGGATAGGTGGCCCCACTATGGTACCCTCTGGAACCTTCTAGAACCTCCGGTACAATACCGAAAAATCCTGAACTTTTTCGGTAACCCTGAAAATGATTTCCCATATGTGAATCTTATTCTCCGGACCATTCCGTACCTCCTCGTGATGTCTTGGATCCCATCCGAGACTCCGAACAAACTTCGATCTCCATCTCATATTCTGAATCTACTTATTCGACATCGAACCTTAAGCGCGTCACCCTACGGTTCTTGAACTATGCGGACATGGTCGAGACTCCTCTCCGACCAATAACCAATAGCGGACCTGGAGATCCATAATGGCTCCCACACATTCAGCGATAACTTAGTGATTGATTGAACCATTTACATATGATACTGATTCCCTTTGTCACGCGATACTTTACTCGTCCAAGGTTCGCTCATGGGTATCTCCATACCTAGTTCAACCTCGTTACTGACAAGTACTCTTTACTCGTACCGTGGTACGTCATCTCTTGTGACCTAGTCACATGCTTGCAAGCTAATTAGACGACATTCCACCGAGAGGGCCCAGAGTATATCTATCCGTCATCGGGTTGGACAAATCTCACTCTTGATCCATATGCCTCAACTCATACTTTCCGAATACTTAAACCCATCTTTATAACCACCCATTTACACAATGGCGTTTGATGTAATCAAAGTATCCTTCCGGTGTAAGTGATTTACATGATCTCATGGTCGAAGCACTAGGTAACTATGTATCGAAAGCTTATAGCAAGTTGAACTTAATGACTTGATCTCATGCTACGCTTATTTGGGTGTGTATCCATTATATCATTCACCCAATGACATAACCTTGTTATTAACAACATCCAATGTTCATGATCAGGAAACCATGATCATCTATTAATCAACAAGCTAGTTTTACAAGAGGCTTACTAGGGACTCCGGTTGTTTGCACAACACACATGTATTAATGTTTCCGGTTAATACAATTATAGCATGGAGTGTAAACATTTATCATGAACACTAAGATATAACAACAACTAATTTATTATTGCCTCTCGGGCATATCTCCAACACATGACACCTACAATGGACATGATAGTGTTCGCACAGCTAAAGGCACGTGTATGCACATTAGTCATATTGGTCATTCAATTTTATGCACCCCTCATAATTCCTTCAATCTCAATTCCATATTACATGTTCCTAGTGCATCTAAAAATCGATTTACCCTTGACAACCATGTCTTCATTGAGTTTTATCTTTTCTTCTTTTTGATTAAGGACCAAACAACAAGAAGAATCATGGTTAAGGGCCCATGCTATGGAGATCTTTACCCCTTGATGCCCATCTCCAATGAGTCCTCCAAGCTTGCCATTCATCATAATAAATCCGTCATTCTCTACATGGCATCATCGCCTAGGACACCCATGTTCCTCTGTGGTTCAAGTTCTTAGAAGGAACACAATAGCTTGCACCCATAAATTACCCCATACGTATGTGATTCTTGTCAGTTAGCCAAGAGTCACAAGTTGCCATACCCCATCTCCACCAGTAGGTGTACTGTTCCTTTGGAATAGGTTTTCTCTGATGTATGGGGTCCTACTCCACTTTTTGTTGGAAAACATGCATACTATGTAACCTTTATTTATGACTTTAGAAAGTTTACTTGGATTTATTTGCTTAAAAAGTGTTATGATGTTAATCAAGCTTTTCTTAATTATCAGCAATATGTTGACCATAAGTTTGATAGGAAAATTGTTACTATGCAAACTGATTGAGGGCAGAGGGGTGAGTATGAGAAAATCAATGCTTTCTTTCAAAAAATTAGTATCACACACCATATTTCCTGTCCCCATTCCCATCAACATAATAGTCCAGTTGAAAGAAAACACCGTCATATAGTTAAAGTTGGTCTTGCATTGCTTTCTAACGCATCCATGCCTCTCAAGTATTTGGATGAAGATTTTCTCACCGCCACGTTTCTCATGAACTTGCTCCCTAGCAAAGTCATCAATCTTGAGTCTCCCACTGAATGTCTTCTTAATGTTACACCGAATTATGATGCTCTTCGAACATTTGGCTGCGCATGTTGGCCCAATCTTCGTCCCTATAACACACATAAACTTGCTTTTCATTATAAACGGTGTGCCTTTGTTGGTTATAGTCCCCTCCATAAAGGTGTTAAATTCTTAGAAGTCTCTACAGGACGTGTTTGTACATCTCGTGACGTTGTTTTCGATGAGAATGTCTTTCCCTTTGAAGCGCGCTCTCCATCCATATGTCGGTGCCCTCCTTAAAAAAGAGATCCAACTCCTTCCATCATCCATTTCTCACGAGGGTGCACAGAATATTGATGATCATATGTCTCCTTTTATGTCTATTACTAATGTTTCTCAGGTAGCAGCAGCTCCAGTAGAATTTTTTAGCCAAAACGGTGAACAAAATGGCCTAGAATTGCATGTTCAACATCAGGTGGAAAATGTTGCAGCACGCACATAACACGAGGATGATCCGCTGGGACATTCCCCTATCCCGTTGGATTCTGAGGTGCGTGGTCTCGAGGGAGATTCTCCCGCTCCCGCCTCGTCCTCCTCGCTGCGCATCGAGTCATTGCGCACGGACCCCGCGCCCCTGTCATCCACTCTGCGCTCTCCACGCGTCGCCGAGTAGCCGCGTGTGTCCCATGTGCCATCTGCGCTCACCCCCCGCCGCCCGCGTGTCACGCCACCAGTGGCTGCATGCGCGTCCACGCCAGCGTCCCCGACAGGCGATCTATCCCCTTCCCTATATGCCACCCAGTCCTCCCCTGGGGAATATTTTGTGGCTTGGCCGGTGCATGTGATTTTGCGGCAAGTGATGATGACTCTAATAACTCTGTTTCGCCTCCTCCCATGATACCGTAAGTTGCACCACCGGTTGCAGCTCACACCAGCCTACAACAAGGTATACGTCATCCTAAAAAGTACATTTATGGTACTGTTCGCTATGGTATCCTCTCGTCCACAGGTGAACCAAATCGACTCTCTGAAGCTCTAAATGATTCCCAACGGCATCAAGCAATGGAGGAGGAGTATAATGCATTGCTTGCAAACAAGACTTGGCATCTTGTTCCTCCAAGGAGCAATAAAAAAATTAATTGATTGCAAATCGGTCTATCGTATTAAAAGAAGAGCATATGGTACTATTGATCGCTACAAAGCACGACTCGTTGCCAAAGGTTTCAAGCAAAGGTATAGAATTGACTATGAGGATAACTTCAGTCATGTGGTTAAAATTGCTACCATCAGGGCTGTTCTGTCTATTTCTGTTTCTCGAGGATGGAGTTTACGGCAGCTAGATGTCAAGAACACATTTTTTCATGGTGTTCTGGAAGAGGGGGTCTATATGAAACAACCCCCAGGATTTGAACATCCTGATGCTCCTCATTACATTTGCAAACTTGACAAAGCTTTATATGGTTTAAAGTAGGCTCCTCGTGCATGGTACTCCCGATTATTCTCAAAATTGCATGATTTTAGATTCATTCTCTCCAAAGCGGATACCTCTCTGTTTCTCTTTCATAAGTCTGGTGCCACTATATTTGTTTTGATCTATGTTGATGACACTATTGTGACCAGCTCCTCAGATCATGCTATCTCAGTTATGCTCAAAGACCTAAATGAAAACTTTGGTATCAAAGATTTGGGTGAACTTCACTTCTTTCTTGGCATTGAGGTGAAAAAGACTCGAGATGGTTTGCTTCTCACCCAGGAAAAAATGTGCTCATTATCTTCTAGCCAAGGTTAATATGCTCGAGTGCAAGTCTGCACCTAATCCTTTGTCTCCTTCCGAGCCATTGTCTCTTCATGAAGGTACACTTGTTGGTCCCGAAGATAGTACACAGTACAAGAGCATAGTTGGGGCTCTTCAGTACCTCTCTTACACGTCCAGACCCGTCGCTCTTTGTTAATAAGGTCTGTCAGTATCTTCATGCTTCCACTACAACTTATTGGACAACTAAACGCATCCTTAGATATGTCAAGGATACTTCTCAGATTGGTATTACATTCAAAAAATATCAATCTACACTTCTTATTGTCTTTTCAGATATAGATTGGGCTGGTTGTCTTGAGGACAAATGCTACACAGGCGGTTTTGCTTTTTTTCTTGGGGTCCAAACTTAGTCTCCTGGAGTGCCAGGAAACAAGCCACCATGTCAAGATCCAATACTGAGGCTGAATATAAAGCTTTATCCAATGCTGCTGCTGAGATACTACGAGTTGAAGCTCTTCTTAGTGAGCTTGGCGTGCAGTTACAGGAGAAGCCATGTCTATGGTGTGATAACTTGTTTTCTACATAGTTGTCTGCTAATCATGTCTTCGATGCTCGCACAAAACATATTGAGACATATTTTTTATTTTGTTAGGGAAAGATTTGCTAGCAACAATTTGAATATCAAGTTTATCTCTACCAAGGATCACATAGCTGCTGATTTTACTAAGGCCATTCCTGTTAAGAGTCTCATGGTTTAGATTAGGGGGATGTTAGAGTATGTAAACATTGTATGTGTACGTGTACGGAGTAGTACTCCGATGCGTATGTACAAACCATGTATCACCACGTATAAAGTTTTTTCCTACCTATATAACATGCAACCGATGGACCGAAAGAGTATGCATCATTGGTTGGTTCCACGTCACCTTCGCATACTCTACATCATCCAAGAACATGCAGAGATGCAAATGGTCTCGCTCTAAAATTGACGTTAAGCAAGGATGATGCAGCCTCCGGTAACATTTTTTTTTTGGAGAATGTGTCTGACAGCGCGCTTCTGCTCGGGCGACGCGGGGGGCGACTGGGAGCTCGTCCCCCCGGAACGCCGCCGCCGCGGTGCCGCCCGCCGCCCTGGGGGGCGTCAGGCCCTGCGCGCCACTCCGGTGCGGAAATGCAACCGCTTCTCGCCTCTCGCCGCCGTCGTCGCCGAGGACGCAGGCTCGGAGGAGTTTTCCTCGGAGGAGGAGATCTGGGATCCAGTCGTCGCGGCGCGGCCACCGCTCTCATTTCCGGCGAACCTCGGGCGGTTTTGTCCAGATCTGGAAGGTGGCACACCGCCGGGGTGCGCCCTTGGCTCCTCGCGGGAGAGGAGCCCCTCGCCGGTGCCAACGCCGCCCCCACCTCCACCGCCGCTCGAGTCGTCGCTTCACTTCCCTCCGCTCCCTGGCCTGGTGTCTGTCGGAAGGGATCCCTCTGCTGCTGGTCCTGCGTGTTCCGGTGCTGGGCGGGTCCGTATTGGAGCGCTGGTGCTGGAGCTTCCACCGGCCCTACGGCGGCCGGAGGCGAGAGGGACGCCGCCGCCGCTAGGGTTTGCCCCCACCCAGGACTCGTTGGTGCTGGGCGCCACTGGGCCTTTTGGGCCGGCCCATGGGGTGGCTGGGGCCACTGCGGCCCAGCTGCGGCCTGGTCAGGGGTCGGTCGGTCTATCTGGGCCGGCCCAAGGTGCGGCCGGACCTGTTCCCGCAGTTGCCCCTGGGTCGGACCCGTTGGATGGGTGCCACGTCGCCTCTTCTGAAGATGCTCGGTTGGGAGTTGCTAGGGTTCCGCGGCGGGACGGATCTACCCCTCAGCCGTCGGTATTTAGGTGGCTCTGGCTCCCTCCCAAAACCCTAGATCCATTCTTGGGTTTTCCTGCCCCTGCCTCCGACGTCCGCCGTAACCGCGCCGCCGCCAAGCTTTTGTCCACCCATCTCGACCCCGTCTCCGGCATCCGCGTTCCTCTCCTTGTGCCCATGGAGAGGGACAGGAACCACCACGGCAAACGCCCCTACGAAGAGTTCAACAAGGGCTTCTCCCGCACCCGCGAACAAGATCTACGCCAGAAGCTCGATAGGGAGCAGGATGAACAACGCCGGCAGCAGCGTCTTCGTGACCGCGAGGCGGAGCGTGCGAGCTCCTCGTCCTGGCGTTCCGAGGGGGAACGGTCACGACAGGAGTCTCGTGCGCCCCCTCCCCCTCTGCCGCCCCCTCGTGGCCGTGACTCCGGGCGGAACGCGGGCAGAAGGCAGCCTCGTCAGTCCCATGGTACGCCTGGGGAGGCGTCGGTCCCTAGCTCGGGGTTGGTCTCCGGCCCTGGGGCTGCTGGGGCGTCCAGTCAAGATGCTGCTCACATCACCTGTTACAACTGCGGCAAGCAGGGCCACGTCCAGGCCGCCTGTGTGGATGAAGCTTTCTGCGTCAACTGTAAGAAGGTGGGACACTTATCCGCCATGTGCGCGGTGGTCTCCACGGCGCTCGCTCCCTTCTGGGCAGGCTATGGTGGCGGGCGCCCAGGCTTCTGCTGCCTCGAAGTTCCCGACGAAGACCTGCAGAAACCAGCCTCCAACTCCGCTACAGTTATCCTCGGGGGAGGGCAACTGTCTGCGGAGCAAGTCGAAGACGAGTTCAAAGACCTGGTGGATGAGAATTGGGACTGGCAGGTGCGCCAAATCGGCCCAACAGACTTCTCGCTGATCTTCCCTTCAAAGGAGAGCCTTCGCATAGCTATCCGCGGGGGCGGCCTTACCTTGCCCTGCACCAAACTCAAGGCCATTGTCACGGTCCCTCTTGGCGATCCCCTTGCGGCCGAAACTCTGGAAGAAGTGTGGGTCAAGCTGCTGGGCGTGCCACCTCCGTTCCGTCATGCTGATCGCCTCCTCCTCTCTACCCGTGAGGTGGGGCGCCCCATTGGAGTGGACGCTGCCACGTTGGCCAACCTTGACGCGCCTGTGCGAATGTCCTTCGGCTGCCGCAAAGGAGACCGGCTGCCTGACCACATCACCCTCTTCGTCAACATGCAAGGCTACAATATCCAAGTCGTCCGTGATGAGGAGACTACACAAGACTCACCGCCGCACGAGCCTCCGAAGTTCCCCCCTGGAGAAGGTACAGATGACAAGGACGAGGACTACGAGGAGACGGATGAGGAACGCTGGGACGGGCGGCGGGGACATCATATCCGCAAGGACTCTCGCGGTTCGGCTTCTTCCCCTGCGGGAGGGCAAGGCCCCCGCAAGTCCGTGCCCTTGGGTTCTTCCCCGGTCTCACCATCAGCCTGCCTCCCGCCCAACGACAAGGTCGTCAGCCCCCAGATTCCCGCCTCAGCTCGCAGTCAGTATGGGTCCAATCTGACTCCCACAGGCAATATCTTCCCGTTGGTGGCACAAATCATCAAGTCCGCTAAGCCACCTCCCCCGATCGCCTCGGATGACTCCCTCTGTGTGGACCTTTCTGAAGACCCCGCCTCGGATGGCCACTCGCCGACGCCGGGCAAAGCCTTTCATCTTTCTGAGGCGGAACGTGAGGAGGTGGGGTGGACCAGCCCATCCCAAGGAGCTTCTGACCAGGAATATCTGCGTAACAGCGAGCAAAGGAGCAAACTCAACCACGACCGTCCCTCCCGGAAACTCATGTTGGAGGCGGCGGCTGCGGCTGCCAACACCCCAACTCCGGCCTCCGGTCTTCACCAGGCTCCAGCCATCAGCAACGTCAACATCTCCAGCAACAACGTCCTCGCCAGCGAAGGACAGCCTCGTCTCCTTGATGCCCCCATTCCTGCGCTTGGTGCTCCAGTGGCAAGGGGCCCTCGCTCCAAGGCTTCCCCTGCGGAGGCCATGCGCAAGAGTGCGCGTGCTAAGGGAACAAGCGACGGACCGGTCCTCGAGCGGGCCATCCGTGCCACTGCTGACAAGAACAATCTCGACAAGTCCGCCAAGAGCGCCATCGACACTACGACTCCTTCATCGTCAACCCCCGCCCCAGGTAACTCCCCCTCCGCTTTCGTTGCGTTTCAACATTCCTCCCTTGACCACCTGCTTAAGGTGGCCAAATACAGTTGCATCTTGTTCAAATCTTCGGAAGGGTCACCGGCACAAGCGGTAGCCCTTCTCCAGGCCCATGAACGCGCGCAAGCAGAGCTCCTGGCTGCAAGACGTAGGCTTGAAGAAGAAGAGACCCGGGCCAAGGAAGAGGCCGCTCGCGAAGCGCCGGCCCATGCCGAGGGTGGCTGTGGTTTCGAGGAGGGTTCCAAGGGGGAACCTTCCTCTGCCGCTGGCTTGTCTGCTTCATTGGGTCCCGTGGGGGAACCCTCCCCGAGTTCGGGCAAAATCAAGAAAGCTGCTCTTCCCAAGAGGCGCGCTGCGCGTAGGCCCACTCCGGTTGGTCATCGTCCCGTCACCCGCCAAGCACGGGCTTTGAGCAAAGTGCCCCAATGAGAGCGCTTTTCTGGAACATCAGAGGGTTCGGCCGTCGGGGTAGGCGAACTCTGCTGAAGGAGTACCTCAGGTTACATCGCATTGACGTAGTTCTCTTGCAAGAAACCATCAAACAGGACTTCACGGACGCCGAACTGGCTAGCCTGGAGGTGGGCGAGAAATTCTTCTGGTCCTGGCTACCGCCTAACGGCCAATCGGGAGGCATGCTCGCTGGGAGTTAGGGACAGCTTGTTTGAGGTAGGAAGAATGGACAGGGGTCAATTCTTCCTTAGCCTATCTGTTCTCCATCGTGTTTCCAACAAGAAGATGGAGGTTATTGGTATCTATGGACCCGCAGATCACGCTCGCTCCAGGCGGTTCCTGGACGAGGTATCTGACAAGATCGCTAGGTGCAATCTGCCGATCCTTATGGGAGGCGATTTCAACCTCATCAGATCCGCTGAAGATAAGAGTAACGACAATCTCAATTGGCCGCTGATTGACCTTTTCAACAACACCATTGCTTCCTGGGCCTTGAGGGAGATACCGCGCACGGGTGCACGGTTTACCTGGTCTAATCATCAGCTCAATCCGGTCCGGTCCGCCCTTGATCGTGTGTTTGTGTCCGCCTCATTTGAATCTATCTTCCCTCTGTGCTCCCTCTCTGCCGAGACCAGTCTGGGATCTGACCATACGCCTCTTGTCTTCGACACCGGTGAGGGTTTCCCGGTGCGTTCCAACAGATTTTTCTTCGAGACAAGCTGGTTTGAGCGCCAAGGGTTCGTCCCCTTAGTTCAGCACTCGTGGGAGAGATTGCAGATCAAGGCGGGCGGGCGTGACATCATTGATTGGTGGAACTTTATGTCTACAGGGCTTAGACAATTCCTCAGAGGCTGGAATCAGAACCTGGGTAGGGATACCAAGGCGGA
Organism: Lolium rigidum; assembly: GCF_022539505.1. Classification (NCBI taxonomy): domain Eukaryota; kingdom Viridiplantae; phylum Streptophyta; class Magnoliopsida; order Poales; family Poaceae; genus Lolium; species Lolium rigidum. Next base: position 157,790,968 of record NC_061508.1, read on the forward strand.
GAAAGCTGTTTTGCTGACCCAGATCGCTGAACTGGACGTGCTGGCCGACGCCACAGGCTTGGACGAGGATGCTTGGGCCTCAAGGTACCACTTGGAGGAACAGCTTCTCCATATTTACAAATTGGAGGAAGAACACTGGCGTCAACGCGGCAGAGTTAGGTGGGCTCTGCAGGGCGACGCGAACACGGCTTACTTTCATGCCGTCGCTAACGGGAGAAGAAGAAAGTGCCATATTTCTAAGCTTAGGACTGACAATGGAGCTATCTCGGACCCTAAGCTGATCCAAGAGCACGTTTATGAGTTCTACAGGCACCTGCTCGGCTCCTCGGCTCCAAGGGTGTGTGGGCTCGCGCCTTCCTCTTGGGGTGAGGAAGCCCGCGTTTCTGAAGAGGAAAATGGGAGCCTGGCCTGCACCTTCTCTGAAGCTGAGCTTGAGTCCATTATCAAGGAGATGAAGACCGACACCGCTCCAGGGCCGGACGGTTTCCCGGTTGTTTTCTTCAAGCGTTTTTGGCCTCAGGTCAAGCTTGGTATTTTGCATATCCTCAATGACTTTGTGCTGGGGCGCATTGACATTGCAAGACTTAACTTCGGTATCTTGTCACTCATTCCGAAAGTTCCTGGGGCGGAACATATCTCACAATATCGTCCGATTGCCCTGATCAATGTAGTCTTCAAGATCATCTCCAAGGCTTACGCCTCCAGACTTGATCCTATTGCTCACAGAATTATCTCCCCGAACCAAACAACCTTCATTAAGGGCAGAAACATCCTGGATGGTCCCCTGGCACTGATGGAGATCATCCACGATATCAGGAAGAGGAAGCACAGTGGGGTGCTACTCAAATTGGACTTCGAAAAGGCGTATGATCGGGTAAACTGGGACTTCCTGGGGGAAGTTCTACGCTGCAAAGGTTTTGATGCTGGTTATATTCACAGGATTTTGCAACTTGTCTCTGGGGGACAAACTGCTATCTCCATAAACGGCGAGGTGGGGCCGTTTTTTAGGAATAAGAGAGGGGTCCGACAGGGGGATCCCCTCTCCCCTCTGCTCTTCAATTTCATCGGGGAGGCGCTGTCTGTAATCCTTTCAGCCGCTGCTTCCGCCGGCCACATCAATGGTTTAGTCCCACATCTCCTTCCAGGGGGCATTACGCACCTTCAGTACGCCAACGACACGCTTATCCTCATCCAGGGATCGGACGAGGATATCGCGAACCTCAAATTCCTTCTGATGTGCTTCGAAGATATGTCCGGGCTCAAGATCAATTATCATAAGAGTGAAGTGTTTGTGCTGGGGCAGCGTATCAGCGAAAGAAACGTCATTGCCAACAAGCTGAACTGCAAACTAGGCAACTTCCCGTTCATCTACTTAGGGCTGCCTATTTCGGACCGGAAGTTAACTCTTGAGCAATGGCTTTTCCTTGTCCGAAAGCTGGCTGCTAAGATCGAACCCTGGGTGGGTAGACTTTTGTCCTCCGGGGGGAGGCTAATCTTGTCTAACTCCTGCCTCGACAATCTCCCCATTTTTGCGATGGGTCTGTTCCTCCTCCACGATGGGATTCACGCGAGGTTCGACTCTCATCGATCCAAGTTCTTTTGGGAAGGGGCCGGTCCCAAGAGGAAATATCACCTTGTAAATTGGCCAACGGTTTGCAGACCCAAAGAGGTGGGGGGCCTAGGCCTGCTTAATACCAAGAACATGAACCTGGCTCTCCTTCTCAAATGGATTTGGAGGCTCTATCAGGACGAGGACACGATTTGGGCCCGTGTCATCCGCGCCAAGTATGTTGACGCATCTGACCTGTTCTCGGGCTCGGGCCATGGTGGGTCACCGTTCTGGAAAAGCTTGCACAAAATCAAACATCTGTTCAAAGTGGGCGCAAAGCATGAGGTCCGGAATGGTTTCCGCACCAACTTTTGGAAAGATTGGTGGATTGGGCGGGGGCCCATCATGGATTCCTTCCCCACGCTCTTCGCCATCTGCGACAATCAAGACATCTCGGTGGCTGAGGCCCTGCAACACCATTCCCTGCAGGTCCGCTTCCGCCGATCCCTGGATCCGGATGGAGCTCGCCAATGGGGGGAGCTGCAAGCACTGTTAACATCTGTGCATCTTGACACTGGTCAAGACAGGGTTTCTTGGCACCTGGATCAACACGGCTCGTTCACAGTTAAATCGATGTACGCTCAGCTTTCAAAGGGTGCGACAGTTGCTCATTCCAAAGACATGTGGGAAGCCAGGCTCCCGCTAAAAATTAAGATCTTCTCGTGGCAATTGGCCATTGACAAGCTGCCGTCGGGCCAACAGATTCTCACCAGACACGGTCCCTCCAATGGCCTCTGTGCCTTGTGTGGTTCTCCGGAGGATGCTAGCCACATCTTCTTCGCCTGCTCCTTAGCGACGTTTTCCTGGTCCGTCTTACGCCAGCTGCTCGGGTGCAACTGGTGTCCGACCAATTTTGCTCAGTTCCATGCCATCCTCTCTGGTTTTGCCGGTTATCCTAGGAGGCTTCTTTGGGTGCTCTTTTTAGCCCAGTCTTGGGCCCTTTGTAATGTGCGCAACAAGCTTGCGATTGAGAAGAAAACTATTTCTAACCCAGCTGACATTATTTACAAAACCATTATTTTCTTGCAGCTGTGGAGCCTAAAAGCCAAGGCAAGAGAAAAGGAGGGGCTAAGCTGGATGGCGCGCGAGCTAAGGGAGCTGTACGTGCAGTTGAAGCCTCCACCGGCGGTGTGAAGAAGTAGGCTGTCCCTCGGGAGGGTGGCGAGGACTTCACCGCCACTGCTGCCGAGATCTTATATTGCTTTATGTTCTTGCTGCTATGTGAACTTCGTGCTGGCTAAGCTGTAATGCCCAGCAGTTTGTACCTAAACCTTGTTACCGTGTGGCTTTATTAATTTAAAGTCGGGCCCTGAGGCCTGTTTTCTAAAAAAGTATGCATCATTTAACCAAAGTTCAACAAGCCATACACCATATGGAGTACCACCTCCGTTCCAATAAATAAAACGTTTTATAAAAAATCAAACCAAGAAAAGTTTGACCAAATTTTTAGAAATAAGTATTAGGGAACACTAGCTAGCTTTGCTCTACAAGTACCGATGTTCTACTTAATTTGCGACTATAACATCAATACATCATGAACAACGATATGTGGCGAACGATGCACCGTATGGGCGAATCATATGATGGTGGTTGCCCAATGCCCCAATCCATGACATGCACGTTAGCTGTTGCATACTATCTGACAAAAGAAGCTCGTGTACTACCTGAAAATAACAAGTCTGAAGAACACTAGAACATGTAAAGCTAGGCATGTGCCTTCATGCTTTTGTATAAGTACGTGTACACAACTGTATAATATGGTATACGGCGTAACATATAGTGGGTGAATTAGTGAATCCAGTGTTATTCGGTGAAGCCAATGCAACCCATGGAAACATACTTGCTTTTATATGGCAAAACATTTTGGTTGAATAATTTGGAGGCAAAAAGCTTGCTTTGTTTCGAAAGAACTCGCAGAGGAGAAGATTAATCTGTTGTGCTAGGAGGATTGGAGAGGAAACGTGAAGTTGGAACTACATGGCTTAATGTACGTAGGAACGGGTTGCATATGCATTTTGAGCGGAAGGTAGAGCTAAGAAATTGACACGTTCTTATTCTTTTTCTGTTTTAATCTACCTTTTTGTTTGTTTAGCTTCTTCTGCGCACCGTAAGTGGGAAAAATCATAAAATATTTGATGAGGACATCCCTACCACACTACTACCTCCGTCATTACCAAATGAAGATGAAGCTGCTGTGAAGTTCAAGTCCAATGAAGTTCGGATTAGACCTATTACAAGAGCTCGTGCGAAGCTACTTAAACAACAGGTGAACTTGTTCTTAAAACATACTTTGATTGATGAGAATTTTACACTGCCTAAGTCCTGTTACTTATGTATCATCAGATACGAAGAGGAGACAAGCATCGCACGACGAGGAGAGCAGCAGCTGGACGTGAAGATGGACGTGAAGCTGGACATGGAGCTGGACATGAAGATATCTCATGGATGCGCGAGGGAGGAGCGGGAGGCATGCGCGAGAGGAGACAACACAGTCCAGGCCGGCCAAGCACCCGGTCAGACCGGCCGCCACGCCGGCGAGCCCGGTCCCTGGCCCGGTCCAACCGGGCGGTACGCCGACCGCGTCCCGGCGCCAACCGGGCGTCCTGCTGATGCCAACCGGGCGGGTTACTGCGCGATACATCCCGCGCCCGGTCAGCACCCGATCCCTGGCCCGGTTTGAACCGGCCAGCCCGGTCCCAGGCCCGGTCGACCAGCCCCCAGACCGGCCGTGTCCGAGTCTGTCTCGACCAGATCTATTCTGGATCGGTTATTTTCGTAGTTTTTTGACCTGAGGTCGTTCCGGACGCCTATATAAGTGCCTAGGACGCCCCCAAAGTTGCTTGAGACCACGTTTAAGATAAATCCTAGTTCTTAGTTGTTTGCTTTGCAAAACTGTTGAATCCCTACACCATATTGCTTGATTTGGTGTAGATCTGAAAGTCTTGTGTGATCTGTTGTTTCATTGGGAATTAGTAGATTGCAACTTACCGCTTCGTGGTCGGCGGCTACGTGCGCAAGTGTGTGGAGTTGCGAATATCCTGCAGGGTTGAGAGCTGTTGCATTGGCGACAGGGACCAATCGAGAGATCTCGTTGCGTCATACAAGTTATCATCCACTTCATCATCCGTGTTTCTCCGCTGTGTTCATCCCGTGATCATCATCACCACCGTTGCTTATCGAGAAGATCGGGCCACCCCTCATCAATATTCCATGTTCATAGTGTATTACTTAATGCACATACCACCGGCTTCTTCTCTCCAGATGTTTTTTGAAACTGTAAACCATCTATTTTCTAAATTTTGAAATCAAAGGACATGCAAATCAATAACCGGGAGCCAAAGTAATCCTTAACAATCATACATAAACACTTCTCATTTATTCAGTGATACTCCTTAATTAGTGGCTAGCAACCTTGTCTGATATTGTTTGGAACAGAGTCAAGGTGTCAAGACTATATTATCAGCGGAGAAGGCCATTCCCCTTGATCACCAGTTCACCACAAAGAAAATAACAAGAGAGGAGGAGCTGAAGGCTGATATCTTGACATACACCAACCACAAAGCAATTCGCTGCCTCAGGCCATGGACCAACAATGGCAACAACCAAATGGAAAATCTTCTCTCCATACGGAGAAAATCATCATGCGCATGTATTTTTTTTCGATAAGGGGCATTTTTTAGTAAATAAGTTTTAAGCATTACATCTAGCCTTTGCATAACTAGGTTGCACACAGCCGTTAGAAAGTCTGGTATCAAGCTAAAAGAGATAAAAAAACGATATGAAAAGCCAACTACTATGACACTCTGTTGGCTTCAATCCTCCGACTATGCAACCACCCATGTTGGAAAATAAACTCATTGGCTATGTTCTCCAATCGTGTAGACACCTCCATAAAGAGGTCGTGATCCTCCAAACGTTGAAGTGGCGACCATGAACGGAGCAAAGCTGTACACCGGTAGATGACCTGCATGATAGAGAAACTTTTTGTCATTTAAAACCTTGTCATTTTGTTGACTGCCAAAACCCACCGGCGGGCAGCGGCCTTGTCAACACCGTAGAGCCGGGAAGAGCCTAGAGCTGCGGCTGGCTGAGACCCCTCCGAGCGACGGCCCGCAATGCTCTTCTGGTCACACGCGGCGCTGCGAAGTGCAAGGGCGTGCCACCTGACCTATACCTGGTCGTGAAGGTGATGAGGATGC
>NC_061508.1:157796875-157913300 GCF_022539505.1 Lolium rigidum
ACTCAGTCACCCGCGTGGTCTGGCGGCGTAACTCTTCGCCCTCGAGGCCGCGCAGCTCCTCTGCGGCGGCTTGCGCGGCGAGCATGTTCTTGTCGGGGGTGTTGTAGATGGGCAGCTCCATTGACGGAGCCGGCGCGTCCGCGCCGTCGCGGTCGATCTCGGCGCCTAGGTCGCGGCCTCTGCGGCGGATCTGGCCGGCTCGGCTGGGGTTGTCGCCGCTGGGGTGAGGCCGTGGGCGCGGTTGTACTCGCGGCGGGTGATGTCCCACGGCGCTTAGCGGCAGCCAGCTCCTCGGTGCTGCTTGAGGAGGAGCACGCGGTGCGCCTCCGGGTCTGCCTCGACGGTGGCGGCGTCGGCGCCGGCACCGGTGGTGAGCGGAGTGCTCAGCTTTGCCCGGACTTCTTCCAGCCGGGATGGTGGTGGTGGCGGCTTTGCGCCTGATGCGGATGCATGCCCGCCGACGTTGCGCTCCAGGTCGGGGCCGCGAACGCGCGTGGACTTGGCGGGCTGCTCGTCGCCGGCTGCCATGACCTCGTGCATGATGCAGGGGCTGGCGGTGGTGAGGCTGGCGCCGGCTCCTCGGGGAGGGCTTGCGCAGCGTGGGATCCGGCGCGGATAGCGCGGTGGTGCGACGGTGGCGACGTAGACGTCGAAGCCGCCGGCTGATGACGCTGCCGCCGGCCTGGGAAGGGCCGGTCGGCGAAGCGGCCCGGCGTTGTCGGTCGATGCGGTCGAGGGAGCCGAATCTCCGGATCAAGCCCTGGAGCGACTCGCTCGCCGGTGGTGATGGTGAGGCCCGTCCGGATGAAGACACCGGCCGAGGATGCTGAAGGCCCCACGGTGGGCGCCAAATGTCGTGGTATCGTCACGGCATATGCCATAGGGTGGCTAATCGAAGTGGTTCCCGAGGGATCTCACGGCGGTATCCGGATGCGGGTATGGGGACGAGCGACACGGCGACGTACCCAGGTTCGAGGCCCTCCGATGGAGGTAAAACCTCTACTCCTGCTAGAGTGTATATGATGATCACACAATACAATGGTGCTCCTAGAGTTGTGTCCGGCTGCTCCTGGGAGGCTAAGGGAGACGATGGTCTCTCTCACAGGGCAGCGCTAAGGGTGGAATGAAGTGAGAATGATCGATCCCCTACACGAGAGGGGGTAGTGCGGCTTATATAGGCACCGGCACTTTACATATAAGACCCTATAGTTTACTGGTCGGCTTGGCCGGCTCCGGCTTCCGCTCCTTCCCGAGGCAGTGACGTCAGGAGCCGTTGAGGCCTCATGGCCTGTCCCATCCGGCTGCCGAGGTCGGCGGTATGGAGAGGAGGTGTCCCTGTCGCCATCGGCCACTCGTAGCCGGTACGGATCGTCGTTGGCCATGATGGCCTGTCCGGCGCGTGGCACTATTGCTCCACGGTGCCCGCGCTTCACGGAAGATGAAGTCGGCGTGGACTTTGGGAACCCGGATCACCAGCCCGGTTCCTTCCGAGTGCAAGACTCGCCAGACCTCGAGTCGGTCCGAGGTACAAACCCCTAGTCGGATATGGCTTGTAGAAGCCGGCCCAGCTACGGACATTGGCGGCCGTAGCCGAGGCCGACTAGGACCTAGAGCCAGCCGGCTTCCGGACCAGCCGGCCACGGCGCCAGCCGGCTGCTCCTCAGCCGGCCTTTGCCGCGAGCCGGCCAGTGGCCAGCCGGCTGCTCTGCGTCCATTGCCCTACCCGGGGTCTTCCCCCCGACATTGGCAATGTTTCTGCTCCTAGTGCAAAGCGTACAAAACTGCCTGAAATTGCTAAAACTGCTGAAATCGCTTGCGATAAAACTGCTGAAATTTTTTCCAACCTTGGGGACAATGAGCCCATTGCTGTAGCTCATAATGATTTAGATTTTGATGATTGTCACATCTCTGAAGTTATAAAGTTCTTACAAAAACTTGCTAAGAGTCCCAATGCTAGCGCTGTAAACTTGGCTTTCACAAAACATATTACGAATGCTCTCATAAAAGCAAGAGAAGAGAAACTAAAACTTGAAACTTCTATTCCTAGAAAGCTAGAAGATGGTTGGGAGCCCATCATTAAAATGAGGGTCAATGATTTTGATTGTAATGCTTTATGTGATCTTGGTGCAAGTATTTCTGTTATGCCTAAGAAAGTCTATGATATGCTTGACTTGCCACCATTGAAAAATTGTTATTTGGATGTTAATCTAGCAGGTAATGCTAAAAAGAAACCTTTAGGGAGAATTTATAATGTTCATATTATGGTTAACAATAACCTTGTCCCCGTTGATTTTGTTGTCTTGGATATTGAATGCAATGCATCTTGCCCCATTATATTGGGAAGACCTTTTCTTCGAACCGTTGGTGCTACTATTGATATGAAGGAAGGTAATATGAAATATCAATTTCCTCTCAAGAAAGGTATGGAACACTTCCCTAGAAAGAGAATGAAGTTACCTTTTGATTCTATCATTAGAACAAATTATGATGTTGATGCCTCATCTCTCGATAATACTTGATTTACACTTTACGCGCCTAGCCGAAAGGCGTTAAAGAAAGCGCTTATGGGAGACAACCCATGTTTTTACTACAGTATTTTTGTTCTATATTTGAGTCTTGGAAGTTGTTTACTACTGTAGCAACCTCTCCTTATCTTAGTTTTATGTTTTGTTGTGCCAAGTGAAGTCTTTGATAGTAAAGTGAATACTAGATTTGGATTACTGCGCAGAAACAGATTTCTTTGCTGTCACGAATCTGGGCCTAATTCTCTGTAGGTAACTCAGAAAATTATGCCAATTTACGTGAGTGATCCTCAGATATGTACGCAACTTTCATTCAATTTGGGCATTTTCATTTGAGCAAGTCTGGTGCCTCAATAAAATCCATCTTTACGGACTGTTCTGTTTTGACAGATTCTGCCTTTTATTTCGCATTGCCTCTTTTGCTATGTTGGATGAATTTCTTTGATCCATTAATGTCCAGTAGCTTTATGAAATGTCCAGAAGTGTTAAGAATGATTGTGTCACCTCTGAACATGTTAATTTTTATTGTCCACTAACCCTCTAATGAGTTGTTTCGAGTTTGGTGTGGAGGAAGTTTTCAAGGATCAAGAGAGGAGTATGATACAATATGATCAAGGAGATTGAAAGCTCTAAGCTTGGGGATGCCCTGGTGGTTCACCCCTGCATATTTTAAGAAGACTCAAGCGTCTAAACTTGGGGATGCCCAAGGCATCCCCTTCTTCATCGACAACATTATCAGGTTCCTCCCCTGAAACTATATTTTTATTCCGTCACATCTTATGTGCTTTGCTTGGAGCGTCGGTTTGTTTTTGTTTTTGTTTTGTTTGAATAAAATGGATCCTAGCATTCGCTGTGTGGGAGAGAGTCACGCTCCGCTGTTGCATATGGACAAATATGTCCTTAGGCTTTACTCATAGTATTCATGGCGAAGGTTGAATCTTCTTCGTTAAATTGTTATATGGTTGGAATCGGGAAATGCTACATGTAGTAATTCTAAAATGTCTTGAATAATTTGATACTTGGCAATTGTTGTGCTCATGTTTAAGCTCTTGCATCGTATACTTTGCACCCATTAATGAAGAAACACCTAGAGCTTGCTAATTTGGTCTGCATATTTTGTCTCTCTAAAGTCTAGATAATATCTAGTATTGAGTTTTGAACAACAAGGAAGACGGTGTAGAGTCTTATAATGTTTACAATATGTCTTTTATGTGAGTTTTTCTGCACCGTTCATCCTTGTGTTTGTTTCAAAATAACCTTGCTAGCCTAAACCTTGTATCGAGAGGGAATACTTCTCATGCATCCAAAATCCTTGAGCCAACCACTATGCCATTTGTGTCCACCATACCTACCTACTACATGGTATTTCTCCGCCATTCCAAAGTAAATTGCTTGAGTGCTACCTTTAAATTTCCATCATTCACCTTTGAAATATATAGCTCATGGGACAAAATAGCTTAAAAACTATTGTGGTATTGAATATGTACTTATGCACTTTATCTCTTATTAAGTTGCTTGTTGTGCAATAACCATGTTTCTGGGGACGCCATCAACTATTCTTTGGTGAATATCATGTGAGTTGCTATGCATGTCTGTCTTGTCTGAAGTAAGAAAGATCTACCACCTTAATGGTTGGAGCATGCATATTGTTAGAGAAGAACATTGGGCCGCTAACTAAAGCCATGATTCATGGTGGAAGTTTCAGTTTTGGACATATATCCTCAATCTCATATGAGAATAATAATTGTTGCCACATGCTTATGCATTAAAGAGGAGTCCATTATTTGTTGTCCATGTTGTCCCGGTATGGATGTCTAAGTTGAGAATAATCAAAAGCGAGAAATCCAAAATGCGAGCTTTCTCCTTAGACCTTTGTACAGGCGGCATGGAGGTACCCCATTGTGACACTTGGTTAAAACATGTGTATTGCGATGATCCGGTAGTCCAAGCTAATTAGGACAAGGTGCGTGCACTATTAGTATACTATGCATGAGGCTTGCAACTTGTAAGATATAATTTACATAACTCATATGCTTTATTACTACCGTTGACAAAATTGTTTCATGTTTTCAAAATAAAAGCTCTAGCACAAATATAGCAATCGATGCTTTCCTCTTTGAAGGACCTTTCTTTTACTTTTATGTTGAGTCAGTCACCTATCTCTCTCCACCTCATGAAGCAAACACTTGTGTGAACTGTGCATTGATTCCTACATACTTGCATATTGCACCTGTTATATTACTCTATGTTGACAATTATCCATGAGATATACATGTTACAAGTTGAAAGCAACCGCTGAAACTTAATCTTCCTTTGTGTTGCTTCAATACCTTTACTTTGATTTATTGCTTTATGAGTTAACTCTTATGCAAGACTTATTGATGCTTGTCTTGAAGAACTATTCATGAAAAGTCTTTGCTTTATGATTCACTTGTTTACTCATGTCATTACCATTGTTTTGATCGCTGCATTCATTACATATGTTTACAAATAGTATGATCAAGGTTATGATGGCATGTCACTCCAGAAATTATCTTTGTTATCGTTTTACCTGCTCGGGACGAGCGTGAACTAAGCTTGGGGATGTCTGTTACGTCTCCGACGTATCGATAATTTCTTATGTTGCATGCTACATTATTGATGATATCTACATGTTTTATACACATTATATGTCGTATTTATGCATTTTCCGGCACTAACCTATTAACAAGATGCCGAAGAGCCGATTCTTGTTTTCACGCTGTTTTTGGTTTCAGAAATCCTAGTAAAGAAATATTCTCGGAATTGGACGAAATCAACGCCCGGGGTCCTATTTTGCCACGAAGCTTCCGGAAGACCGAAGGAGAGTAGAAGTGGGGCCACGAGGTGGCCGGACACCAGGCGGCGCGGCCCGGGCCCCGGCCGCGCCGGCCTGTCGTCCGGGCCCGTCGTGCCGCCTCTTTACCTGCCCTTCGCCTACAAATAGCCTTCGTCGCGAAACCCCGGCATGCGAGAGCCACGATACGGAAAACCTTACCGAGACGCCGACGCCGCCAATCCCATCTCGGGGGATTCTGGAGATCTCCTCCGGCACCCTGCCGGAGAGGGGATTCATCTCCCGGAAGACTCTTCACCGCCATGGTCGCTTCCGGAGTGATGAGTGAGTATTTCACCCCTGGACTATGGGTCCATAGCAGTAGCTAGATGGTTGTCTTCTCCTCATTGTGCTTCATTGTTGGATCTTGTGAGCTGCCTAACATGATCAAGATCATATATCTATAATACTATATGTTGTGTTTGTCGGGATCCGATGGATAGAGAATACTATGTTATGTTAATTATCAAGTTATTACCTATGTGTTGTTTATGATCTTGCATGCTCTCCGTTATTAGTAGAGGCTCTGGCCAAGTTTTTGCTCTTAACTCCAAGAGGGAGTATTTATGCTCGATAGTGGGTTCATGCCTCCATTAAATCTGGGACAGGTGACGGAAAGTTCTAAGGTTGTGGATGTGCTTGTTGCCACTAGGGATAAAACATTGATGCTATGTCCGAGGATGTAGTTATTGATTACATTACGCACCATACTTAATGCAATTGTCTGTTGTTTTGCAACTTAATACTGGAAGGGGTTCGGACGATAACTCTGAAGGTGGACTTTTTAGGCATAGATGCATGTTCGGATAGCGGTCTATGTACTTTGTCGTAATGCCCAATTAAATCTCACAATATTTATCATGACATGTATGTGCATTGTTATGCCCTCTCTATTTATCAATTGCCCGACTCGTAATTTGTTCACCCAACATGCTTTTATCTTATGGGAGAGACACCTCTAGTGAACTGTGGACCCCGGTCCATTCTTTTATACTTGAAATACAAATCTGCTTGCAATACTTGTTTTCTTGTTTTCTTGCAAACAATCATCTTCCACACAATACGGTTAATCCTTTGTTACAGCAAGCCGGTGAGATTGACAACCTCACTCTGTTTTGTTGGGGCAAAGTACTTTGGTTGTGTTGTGTAGGTTCCACGTTGGCGCCGGAATCTGCGGTGTTGCGCCGCACTACATCCCGCCGCCATCAACCTTCAACGTGCTTCTTGACTCCTACTGGTTCGATTAAACCTTGGTTTCTTACTGAGGGAAACTTGCCGCTGTGCGCATCACACCTTCCTCTTGGGGTTCCCAACGGACGTGTCAACTACACGCATCAGTGTGACAGGTTGATGGCGTCCCCAGATAACATGGTTACCGCTCAAGAAGCAACTTATAAGAACTAAGATACACAAGCGACATATTCCTTCCCACAATAGTTTTTTAGGCTACTTTCCCATGAGCTATGTATTGCAAAAACAAGGAATGAATTTTTTCGAAAGGATTTAAAGGTAGCACGCAAGCAATTTACTTGGAATGGCAGAAAAATACCACATAGTAGGTAGTTATGGTGGACACAAATGGCATAAGTTTTGGCTCAAGGTTTTGGATGCACGAGGAGCATTCCCTCTCAGTACAAGGCTTTGGCTAGCAAGGTTGTTTGAAGCAAACACAAGTATTAACCGGTACTACAGCAAAACTTACATAAGAACATATTGCAAGCATTATAAGACTCTACACTGTCTTCCTTGTTGCTCAAACACTTTTACCAGTAAATATCTAGACTTTAGAGAGACCAATCATGCAAACCAAATTTCAACAAGCTCTACGGTAGTTCTCCACTAATAGGTTTAAGCCACATGATGCAAGAGCTTAAACATGATCTACATGAGAGCTCAAAACAATTGCCAAGTATCAAATTATTCAAGACAATATACCAATTACCACATGAAGCATTTTCTGTTTCCAACCAAATAGCAATAAATGAAGCGGCTTTCAACTTTCGCCATGAACATTAAAAGTAAAACTAAGAACACCAGTGTTCAATATGAAAAAGCGGAGCGTGTCTTTCTCCCACACATGGATTGCTAGGATCCGAATTTATTCAAACACAAACAAAAATAAAAGCACACAGACGCTCCAAATAAAGCACATAAGATGTGACGGAATAAAAATATAGTTTCACTAGAGGTGACCTGATAAGTTGTTGATGAAGAAGGAGATGCCTTGGGCATCCCCAAGCTTAGATGCTTGAGTCTTCTTGAAATATGCAAGGATGAACCATGGGGGCATCCCCAAGCTTAGACTTTTCACTCTTCTTGATCATATTATATCATCCTCCTCTCTTGATCCTTGAAAACTTCCTTCACACCAAACTCAAAACAATCTCATTAGAGGGTTAGTGCATAATTAAAAATTCACATGTTCAGCAAGGACACAATCATTCCCAACACTTCTGGACATTACCCAAGGCTACTGAAATTTATGGAGCAAAGAAATCCACTCAAACACAGTAAAAGAGGCAATGTGAAATAAAAGGCAGAATCTGTCAAAACAGAACAGTCCGTAAAGACGAATTTTTTCGAGGCTCTTAACATGCTCAGATGAAAAATCTCAAATTGAATGAAAGTTGCGTACATATCTGAGGATTACTCACGAATTTTTGCAAGATTTTACGATGTTCCTGCAGAGAGAACATCTCAAATTCGTGACAGCTAAAAATCTGTTTCTGCGCAGAAATCCAAATCTAGTATCAACCTTCTATCAAAGACTTTACTTGGCACAACAATGCAATAAAGTAAAGATACAAAGCACCTTGAGTCAAATATAAAAAAAATTGCAGAAATAAATAATGGGTTGTCTCCCATAAGCGCTTTTCTTTAACGCCTTTCAGCTAGGCGCAGAAAGTGAAAATCAAGTAACATCAAGAGAAGAAGCATCAACATTATTACCACAGGCTTTACGGCTACCCCTCTTACTCTTATTCTTACCCTTTGGTCTAGGGAATACATGACCGCCTCCGGGTGTAGAGGTAAAATTTAGAGTGTCTTTCCCCACATCTATGGTTGCTCCCAAGAGTTTCAGCAGGGATCTTCCAAGTGTGATTTGTCCTGTCCCTACACATTCAATAACGAGATAATCAGTGGATACCGTTCTTCCAAGAAAGGTTGTGAACACACCTTCAGCTATTCCCTTAGGAATTATAACGAGTTATCAGTAAGAGTTATTCCTTCTCCCCCTTCAGTAAATTCCCAAAGTGTCAAAGATTCATAAATACTTTTAGGCATAAGGCAAAACTCAGACATAATATCACAACGGGCATAAAAAGTTTCACCGCGAATAGCAACCTTAATAGTAGGGACCCACATTGAAGGTTCAAAGTTTACTGGAACATAATCAAAATGTTCACGAATCTGATTATACCCTTCTTTTAAACAAGATATATTTGTCTCGAGAGTGTTTAATCTATTATGAATTCTAACAAGAGATGAATCAAACTTATTAGCTGAGCTAGATGATGCAACCAATTTTTTTATGGCGTTAAAAGCTTGATCCTCATCGCAATGAAGGAGATCTCCTCCCACTACAGCATCCAAGGCATATCTATAGCGAAGAGTAAGCCCAAAATAAAAGTTACTAAGAAGCCGGCTTAGAGTCATTTTAGGTTCTGTTTTACTATAAGAATCAAAAATCCTAGACCAAGCTTCTTTAAAACTCTCCTCATCCCCTTGTTTAAAAGTAAAGATCAATTCCTCAGGTGATAGAGTAACAAGTACATGACTAGACATGATAACAAAATAAATTAAATGCAAGTAACTAATTTTTGTGTGTTTTTGATATAAAGAAAGCAAACAAGACAGAAAATAACATAAAGCAAGACAATAAACAAAGTAAAGAGATTGGGTGTGAGAGACTCCCCTTGCAGCGTGTCTTGATCTCCCCGGCAAAGGCGCCAGAAAAAGTGCTTGATGACGCGTGAAGCACACGTCCGTTGGGAACCCCAAGAGGAAGGTGTGATGCGTACAGCAGCTAGTTTTCTCTCAATAAGAAACCAAGGTTATCGAACCAGTAGGAGATGAAGGCCACATGAAGGTTGTTGGTGAAGGAGTGTAGTGCGGCGCAACACCAGGGATTCCGGTGCCAACGTGGAACCTGCACAAAACAATCAAAATACTTTGCCCCAACTTAACAGTGAGGTTGTCAATCTCACCCGCTTGCTGTAAACAAATGATTAAACGTATGGTGTGGAGAATGATGTTTGCTTGCAAAGAACAACAGAGAACAATGATTGCAGTAGGTTGTATTTCAGATGTAAAATAATGGACCGGGGTCCACAGTTCACTAGTGGTGTCTCTCCATAAAGAAATAGCATGTTGGGTGAACAAATTATAGCTGGGCAATTGACAAAATATCGACCATACATGACAAGATGATTACTATGAGATTTGGTATTGGGCATTACAACATAATACATTGACCGTAATCCATGATTGCACTTTCACCGCTGTGGTACGGGACTCCTTGCTCGCTTCGAGTGACCTCCCCATGCCACCTGCCGCTACAATGATGAGCCGACACTTTGATGGTTGATGGCTTCATTATATTGCCACTCTTCCGAAAGAGAATAAGCGAGCTGCTAGTGGGGTGATCATATACATCATCTGGGGGGTGTGGAAAGAGCGAAACAGAAGGATCTTCACCAATGTGGCTCTACCATTGTTGGATGTCGCACGCATGATGGGCACTGAGATAGTGCAAAGGGCTCTTGCCTCACCAACGATCCCGGAGACCGCGAGGCTTAGCCGCCTGGGGTTTTTACTTTTTATTTTTCGTGTCTTTTATGGGCACACTTTGAACCCTACGGGTCCCTTGTAAATAACCTTGCTCCTATCTAATCAAATGGCACTACGTCTGCTTTTTACCTCAATATTTTTTTGGATGGACTATTGGCCTAGTGTTGGGTGTGCGGTGGCTTCTCCATGCCGGTCATGGTTCGAATCCCCGTTGGCTAAATTAATTCCGTCGTTGGGACATCTGGATCCCACACGTTCTATCTTATTTTTTTTTGTTTATGTTTATAGGTAGCTCAACGAACGTGCCGCTTGGTCAGGTTCTATCTTAATATGTCCTCATGGGTTCCTCCTCCGTTGGTCTCATATTTGCACCCACCCAAGTCGTCTAGGGGTTGGGGTCCGAGCCACATCACCGAATCAAGTCATGCCCAGATGTTAGCGATAGGGAAGGCGTACTCCTAGCTTATCCCGAGTGCCTAGGCCCACATGTCGGGGAGATGTACACCGTATTGTACATAAACTGATCACGCGGCAACTAAAGTGGTTAGATGAAACCTAACTATCAGTTCTTTGTCGAGCGGGCTTCATACAATCAGTAGCGGACCAAGGAATAAACTGGAGGGTGGGCAGACCTCAATCTTTTTGGGCGCTAACCCACATGCCAATTTTTGTTCTTCTTTTAGCTCCAAATGAATAAAAACATCTCCAACAGAAGATATATAATAGAGCATCCAAAAACTGATGACGAAACCTAACTATCAGTTCTTTGTCGAGGGCTTCATAAAATGATACAATACATGGCAAATAACCTGACCGTGGGTCCCACCTATCAAGATACTGCCAAGCGTTTGTATACAAACACTTGACAAAGTCTTGTGTCACGTGGCACCACCATCTTCTCCTCACTTTTGTTTGCTGAGCGCCCGTATTCGACACATGACAAATATTTCTCCGAGTGCTCAATATAATAGACTTGTCAAATAACTCGTTGCTGGTACATTCTCTATTGAGCCTCTTTGGTGAGAGCTGGCACTTGAAAAAGAATTTGCTGACTATAATGTGGACATTGCCGAGTGTCCCTTGCACTCAACAACCCCTAAATTAGGCAGCGAGAGAAAACTAGTAAGAGCATCTCCACCGGTAGCCCTCAAATAGGCGCCGGCAGGGGCGCCGACACCTCCGTTTGCGGGCGCCGGCACAACATCCTCTATTTGAGGAAGCCGTTTTCACACCGACGCCCCCAAAACGGCGGCCCCGATAGGTGTTTTGAATTAAAATTATTAGTAAATGCATAGAAAATTTGATAAGAAAAACTATTACATAATTGGGAACGTGGTTTACATGAAGATATAGTTTGGAACATGGTTTTCCACAAACTAATACATAGTTTGAACCATGGTTGACACAAATATAAAATATTGCAAAATAACTAAACCTAACCAGGCCGGTCATCGCAGGTTTCGTGTGTTCGCTGCCAAGAAAGAACACTTGAGGGCACATCCAGTCACCCAAACTGGAAAATCCAGCTGACGATGGTGCTCCTGTTGGTTCTTTCGAGGAAGAACATCCAAAAACATACGAGCTGATATTCGTTGCGAAGAAACAACACTCGTCAATCGTCGTCCTCGGCGCTGTCGCCGTGGTAGTTCCGGCGGCAACGTGTCTCGTCGAACACCTTGACGCTTATGTCCCTGTCACTAAAGTAGGAGAACACGAGCACGAAGCCGGCTTGGAGGCTGTGGTGGCGCGCGAGCTTCTCCCAGCCGATGTGGAGGTACATCTTGCCGCGCGCGTTGTAGATCACGTCGACGATCCACCGGTAGTAGCCGCACGAATCCTCCCGCAGATGCAGCGTGCCCGGGCGGTCGTCGCCGGCGACGAAGTCGGCGAAGGTGTCCGGTAGCCTCTGGATGCCGCGTGGGTCGCCCTTCAGGACGAGGACGAACTCGAACAACACGGGCCCTGTGACGCCCCGGAACCGGTATCCTGAGGATCCCAGCGAACCCGCCGAAATCCGCACGATATCGATTCAGAGACGCCCTCCGACACGACGTGCGCGACGAATCACACACGTGATGCCAGAGGAATTAACACGAGCGGTAACATTACAACAGGATTACAATAGAGCCCACAAGATACATATATACAACAACGACTCCAACGAGTCAAGATACAAATATACAATACAAAGATCCAAGTCATACAGAAGATCGAATGCGTCCGAGTACGGACAAGATACAAATTGGACTAAGAGTCCTGAAGATAAACGATGGCGTCCATAACCCCGCCTGAGGCCAAGCCGGAAGGGTAACCTTGCTAACGTCGTCTTGTTCGAACATATCTTCATACCTGCCCGGTTATATCCCGTAGAAGCAGCAATAAGTACGGGTTCGTACTTAACAAGACTTCAAGACGTATAAGCATTCGTCAACCAGTCGTCCTTTGTACTTGAGGCACGCAGGGGACTTAGAGGACGCGAGAGGAACGTCATAGGCAATATGGTGGGGTTATGCGGCAGCGCGCAAGCACTAAAAACCTATAGAGACACTCTACAACATTCGTCTAATCAGAGAAGATGAGAGAGCGCATAACTAACAGTTCTATACTCTTCAAACATAACACATCCAATGCGTTCCCCCTTCGCAAAGAGGTACTTACAAAGGCACTCACACGGTTGTCAAGTTTTAACCGAGTTATTATTTAAGTTGTTCTATCTTACTATGCAAGTTAATAGTATTGAAACAACGAGTGTAAGTTGTCTATGGTCGAGTCATACAGCTCCAAGTCGTCCATAACCGCGGACGCGGCTTATCGATAAGATTGTAACCCTGCGGGGGTGCCCAAATGTGCCCACACGCACGATCAACCCACTTACGACAGGTGGATATCACGACACGCACTCTCCTTCACTACAACGGTGTCCGGGAAGCCACCTAACTAAGTTAACCCGTATCGAAGTCCGGCCGTGCTCCGAGCGGACTTAGTCGTTTGCGTCTACGGCTAAGAGGATCAGAGCCTACTAGAGGATGACCTCTTAACAATACGTACCGCATCCTACGAGCGTGCAAAAGACAACGGGGTTACGAGGCACTCACGGCTTCCCCAAAAGTAATATTATATCATCTGACCACAAAGAAACAAGCTTGCACGCCCGGGAGAAACAAAACAAACATTCGAACTAGTTGTGGCCACTGGACAAAGCTGTAGATTCCGACAGTGGTCGAGGGAGACCCGGTAAGCATACCCACTTGTGGTTAGAGCGCTCGGTCTCGGAACGAGATAACAAGAACTCGGGGTCCTAAAATATTTAGGAAACACAAGTGAGCCGATCATAAAACGAGCAGTCGACCCACCGATGCCTCCGCTAAACAAATGTCAACAACTAAAGTAACCATGATTCTTCCCAACATATAACCCGATAAGATAACAACAACGGTAACAAGGTATAAGCACTAGCATGCACTACGACTCGCAAGGCAGACCCGATAACCAAACATTAGCTGTAGGAGGTGGTGGTGGCAATATGGGCTGCTTGAGGTAACAAGTGGAAAGGACACGTGACAAGAACGTAACTTAAGGATAGCATGAGGGAGAAGGCAAAATAAAATAGGTGAGCGACTCCTGCAGGAGGCAGGAGTATAGGGGAAAATGCTTGCTCGTTAAAGCTTGCCGAGGAACATCCGGAGGACTTGTCGTAACTCACCACACCACTTCGCGATCCTATCCAGGAAGAAGCAAATGCTGGACAAACAACGTATGCAAGTCTTACTTCTACGGATAAAGAAGATCCAGCATGATCAAGATGATATGCATGACATGGCAATGATGCGGTGCAACTTATCCATTTAAGCGGAGTCGGAACCCCGGACAAACAAATTAGGTTGGAGTTGCATTTCTACCGACAAAGTTAAGGGTGGATTAGCATGGCACAACATGGAAGGGGTGAGCTACATCAAAATTAAACGGAGCGGAGAAACCTTAGTCGGTGTCCAAAATACTCCGCATATATGTTAGGTGAACATGCATAACTACCACGACACGACATGATGCGAAATGCAAACAGATGAATAGATAGCATATTCATGTTCCTCACATTTTTCTGATCAATTTTCATATATAACATATTTTATTTTGATTTATATTTTGGAAGATATGAATTTTGCAAGATATAGACATTTTCAGCAAAAAGAAAAGAGCAGGGGCGAACTAGGCTGGACCTGCAATGTCCTGGGCCGGATCTGCTGTGCATCGGCGACGGTTAATTCGGGCCGCGTGGTGAGCGAGCTGCGCCGGGTAGAACTGGGCTAGGCCCATCAACGGATCTGGATGTGAAGCAGAAAAAGGTTGGGTTAATTTGTATAGCCTGGGATTTGAGCACAGGACTTGTCAAATGGACTCAAAGGAACAAACCAGCTAGGCTGCCTGGTGGTTTTGAATATGGAAAGCCTCCACGTAAACTGAAGCATGGATGCCCAAGATCTGAATCAAAAAGATAAGAAAAAGGTTTGATTTAATCTGCAGCCATGAGGAATTGAACCCAGGTATGCTGCGTGAGGGACAAAGGTACAAACCACTGCAGTAGATAGATGCTTGTGCTGAGAAAAGGGAAGCGCCCTTTTTGAACCCGACCACGGCGGAACATCTGGGAAGAACCAACCATGGCGGACGGCTCAGGCGAGCAAAGATCTGGAGCCTCCAGGCAAACCTGGACGAACGAGATGGTGGCGGACGTGCGGCTGAACATGAGGAAGCCGGTGGTGTGCTTGGTTTGGCCGGAGGAGGACGAGGGCGGCCGGAATCGACGCCGGAGCATGGCGGCCATGGAGGAGAAACGGCGACCTTGCGCTTGATTTAGGAGGTCCCGGCTCGATTCCTTGTACCCAGACGAAGAGGACGACGAGGCGCATCTTCTGGTGGTCTCATCTCAGCAAGGGAAGGTCTACAGCGGCGACGCCATGATGAGGAGGAGGGTGCCAGTGTTGTTCGTTGGTTCACAGAGAAGAAGAAAATCGAGGGAGATGAAGAGGAGAAGGGTGGCGGCGCGAGGGAGGGAGGATGCTAGGGTTTGCTGCGGAGGAGAGAGGGTTAAAAGGGGGAGGGCGAGCAGGTGAGGAGGAGGTGGCGACGGGGATGGACAGCGACGGGAGAGCTCACGCCTCTCTCGTGTCTGTAGACGACGAAAGGAAAAAGGAGACTGGGTCTCCGCTTTTCTGAAGAGGTACGCGGGCCAGGGAAGGAAGGTGGGCTGGGCTGCCAGGAAGAGAGGAAGCAGGCCAGGAAAAGAAGAAAGGTGGGCTTGAAGAGAGGATGGGCTGCTGGATGGAGAGGGAGAGATGGGCCGGAGAGAGGGCCAAAGAGAGGGGTTAGGGTTTTGTTAAAATAAAATATAAGAGAGGGTTGAATAAACCATATGAGAGGAAACCGAAATAGTTTTTATTTTAAAATAACTTTTGTTTGATAAAATCTTGTGCATGATATGATGCATATGCCATGACGATGCATAAAAGAAAAAGAACAAATAATTCTATTAGGGGTACTACCGGGCCGTTACAATCGACACCACTACAAGGAACCTCGCCCCGAGGTTCCACGTCAAGCCAAGGGGAGTTGGTTAAACTATCGAGTCTTCTTGTACCATGTTGACAATCACCCGACCTCGAGGTGGAACCTTCTTCAGGCGATGTGTCGATCTCCTCGACACCACTAACAAGAGTTCTTGCTCCATGTTGAACGGTCGACACCACCAACAAGAAGTCATTGTTCCATTGACGATGATGAGCTTCTGTCGGGATCCTCCGAAGATCGGGCCTAATAGGTGAGAGGCAAAGATCGTCCAACCCACGTCGAAACCTAAGACTCGAAGAAGCAGATAAGAGAAGATTCAAAACTCGCAAAGATAAGAGGAGCAAGAATAGGACAAGGAGAAAAATAGAGCTAATCATATCTATCCAACGAATTTTCGAAAATAGGTTTTGACACTCTAACTCAACGACCGTTGGCAAGGCTATCCTACAGGCTGGACTAGTGGGGTACCGTCAACCCGAGGTTCGATACCAACTTGTGACGCCCGAAACCGGTATCCTGAGGATCCCAGCGAACCCGCCGAAATCCGCACGATATCGATTCAGAGACGCCCTCCGACACGACGTGCGCGACGAATCACACACGTGATGCCAGAGGAATTAACACGAGCGGTAACATTACAACATGATTACAATAGAGCCCACAAGATACATATATACAACAACGACTCCAACGAGTCAAGATACAAATATACAATACAAAGATCCAAGTCATACAGAAGATCGAATGCGTCCGAGTACGGACAAGATACAAATTGGACTAAGAGTCCTGAAGATAAACGATGGCGTCCATAACCCTGCCCAGGCCAAGCCGGAAGGGTAACCTTGCTAACGTCGTCTTGTTCGAACATATCTTCATACCTGCCCGGTTATATCCCGTAGAAGCAGCAATAAGTACGGGTTCGTACTTAACAAGACTTCAAGACGTATAAGCATTCGTCAACCGGTCGTCCTTTGTACTTGAGGCACGCAGGGGACTTAGAGGACGCAAGAGGAACGTCATAGGCAATATGGTGGGGTTATGCGGCGGCGCGCAAGCACTAAAAACCTATAGAGACACTCTACAACATTCGTCTAATCGAGAGAAGATGAGAGAGCGCATAACTAACGATTCTATACTCTTCAAACATAACACATCCAATGCGTTCCCCTTCGCAAAGAGGTACTTACAAAGGCACTCACACGGTTGTCAAGTTTTAACCGAGTTATTATTTAAGTTGTTCTATCTTACTATGCAAGTTAATAGTATTGAAACAACAGGTGTAAGTTGTCTATGGTCGAGTCATACGGCTCCAAGTCGTCCATAACCGCGGACGCGGCTTATCGATAAGATTGTAACCTCGCAGGGGTGCCCAAATGTGCCCACACGCACGATCAACCCACTTACGACAGGTGGATATCACGACACGCACTCTCCTTCACTACAACGAGTGTCCAGAAGCCACCTAACTAAGTTAACCCGTATCGAAGTCCGGCCGTGCTCCGAAGCGGACTTAGCTGTTTGCGTCTACGGCTAAGAGGATCAGAGCCTACTAGAGGATGACCTCTTAACAATACGTACCGCATCCTACGAGCGTGCAAAAGACAACGGGGTTACGAGGCACTCACGGCTTCCCCAAAAGTAATATTATATCATCTGACCACAAAGAAACAAGCTTGCACGCCCGGGAGAAACAAAACAAACATTCGAACTAGTTGTGGCCACTGGACAAAGCTGTAGATTCCGACAGTGGTCGAGGGGAGACCCGGTAAGCATACCCACTTGTGGTTAGAGCGCTCAGTCTCGGAACAGATAACAAGAACTCGGGGTCCTAAAATATTTAGGAAACACAAGTGAGCCGTCATAAAACGAGCAGCTGACCCACCGATGCCTCCGCTAAACAAATGTCAACAACTAAAGTAACCATGATTCTTCCCAACATATAACCCGATAAGATAACAACAACGGTAACAAGGTATAAGCACTAGCATGCACTACGACTCGCAAGGCAGACCCGATAACCAAACATTAGCTGTAGGAGGTGGTGGTGGCAATATGGGCTGCTTGAGGTAACAAGTGGAAAGGACACGTGACAAGAACGTAACTTAAGGATAGCATGAGGGAGAAGGCAAAATAAAATAGGTGAGCGACTCCTGCAGGGGCAGGAGTATAGGGGAAAATGCTTGCCTGTTAAAGCTTGCCGAGGAACATCCGGAGGACTTGTCGTAACTCACCACACCACTTCGCGATCCTATCCGGGAAGAAGCAAATGCTGGACAAACAACGTATGCAAGTCTTACTTCTACGGATAAAGAAGATCCAGCATGATCAAGATGATATGCATGACATGGCAATGATGCGGTGCAACTTATCCATTTAAGCGGAGTCGGAACCCCGACAAACAAATTAGGTTGGAGTTGCATTTCTACCGACAAAGTTAAGGGTGGATTAGCATGGCACAACATGGCAGGGGTGAGCTACATCAAAATTAAACGGAGCGGAGAAACCTTAGTCGGTGTCCAAAATACTCCGCATATATGTTAGGTGAACATGCATAACTACCACGACACGACATGATGCGAAATGCAAACAGATGAATAGATAGCATATTCATGTTCCTCACATTTTTCTGATCAATTTTCATATATAACATATTTTATTTTGATTTATATTTTGGAAGATATGAATTTTGCAAGATATAGACATTTTCAGCAAAAAGAAAAGAGCAGGGGCGAACTAGGCTGGACCTGCAATGTCCTGGGCCGGATCTGCTGTGCATCGGCGACGGTTAATTCGGGCCGCGTGGTGAGCGAGCTGCGCCGGGTAGAACTGGGCTAGGCCCATCAACGGATCTGGATGTGAAGCAGAAAAAGGTTGGGTTAATTTGTATAGCCTGGGATTTGAGCACAGGACTTGTCAAATGGACTCAAAGGAACAAACCAGCTAGGCTGCCTGGTGGTTTTGAATATGGAAAGCCTCCACGTAAACTGAAGCATGGATGCCCAAGATCTGAATCAAAAAGATAAGAAAAAGGTTTGATTTAATCTGCAGCCATGAGGAATTGAACCCAGGTATGCTGCGTGAGGGACAAAGGTACAAACCACTGCAGTAGATAGATGCTTGTGCTGAGAAAAGGGAAGCGCCCTTTTTGAACCCGACCACGGCGGAACATCTGGGAAGAACCAACCATGGCGGACGGCTCAGGCGAGCAAAGATCTGGAGCCTCCAGGCAAACCTGGACGAACGAGATGGTGGCGGACGTGCGGCTGAACATGAGGAAGCCGGTGGTGTGCTTGGTTTGGCCGGAGGAGGACGAGGGCGGCCGGAATCGACGCCGGAGCATGGCGGCCATGGAGGAGAAACGGCGACCTTGCGCTTGATTTAGGAGGTCCCGGCTCGATTCCTTGTACCCAGACGAAGAGGACGACGAGGCGCATCTTCTGGTGGTCTCATCTCAGCAAGGGAAGGTCTACAGCGGCGACGCCATGATGAGGAGGAGGGTGCCAGTGTTGTTCGTTGGTTCACAGAGAAGAAGAAAATCGAGGGAGATGAAGAGGAGAAGGGTGGCGGCGCGAGGGAGGGAGGATGCTAGGGTTTGCTGCGGAGGAGAGAGGGTTAAAAGGGGGAGGGCGAGCAGGTGAGGAGGAGGTGGCGACGGGGATGGACAGCGACGGGAGAGCTCACGCCTCTCTCGTGTCTGTAGACGACGAAAGGAAAAAGGAGACTGGGTCTCCGCTTTTCTGAAGAGGTACGCGGGCCAGGGAAGGAAGGTGGGCTGGGCTGCCAGGAAGAGAGGAAGCAGGCCAGGAAAAGAAGAAAGGTGGGCTTGAAGAGAGGATGGGCTGCTGGATGGAGAGGGAGAGATGGGCCAGAGAGAGGGCCAAAGAGAGGGGTTAGGGTTTTGTTAAAATAAAATATAAGAGAGGGTTGAATAAACCATATGAGAGGAAACCGAAATAGTTTTTATTTTAAAATAACTTTTGTTTGATAAAATCTTGTGCATGATATGATGCATATGCCATGACGATGCATAAAAGAAAAAGAACAAATAATTCTATTAGGGGTACTACCCGGGGCCGTTACAATCGACACCACTACAAGGAACCTCGCCCCGAGGTTCCACGTCAAGCCAAGGGGGAGTTGGTTAAACTATCGAGTCTTCTTGTACCATGTTGACAATCACCCGACCTCGAGGTGGAACCTTCTTCTGGCGAAGTGTTGATCTTCTCGACACCACTAACAAGAGTTCTTGCTCCATGCTGATCGGTCGACACCACTAACAAGAGTCGTTGTTCCGTTGACGATGATGAGCTTCTATCGGGATCCTCCGAAGATCGGACCTAATAGGTGAGGGGCAAAGATCGTCCAACCCACGTCGAAACCTAAGACTCGAAGAAGCAGATAAGAGAAGATTCAAAACTCGCAAAGATAAGAGGAGCAAGAATAGGACAAGGAGAAAAATAGAGCTAATCATATCTATCCAACGAATTTTCGAAAATAGGTTTTGACACTCTAACTCAACGACCGTTGGCAAGGCTATCCTACAGGCTGGACTAGTGGGGTACCGTCAACCTGAGGTTCTGATACCAACTTGTGACGCCCCGGAACCGGTATCCTGAGGATCCCAGCGAACCCGCCGAAATCCGCACGATATCGATTCAGAGACGCCCTCCGACACGACGTGCGCGACGAATCACACACGTGATGCCAGAGGAATTAACACGAGCGGTAACATTACAACATGATTACAATAGAGCCCACAAGATACATATATACAACAACGACTCCAACGAGTCAAGATACAAATATACAATACAAAGATCCAAGTCATACAGAAGATCGAATGCGTCCGAGTACGGACAAGATACAAATTGGACTAAGAGTCCTGAAGATAAACGATGGCGTCCATAACCCCGCCTGGGCCAAGCGGAAGGGTAACCTTGCTAACGTCGTCTTGTTCGAACATATCTTCATACCTGCCCGGTTATATCCCGTAGAAGCGGCAATAAGTACGGGTTCGTACTTAACAAGACTTCAAGACGTATAAGCATTCGTCAACCGGTCGTCCTTTGTACTTGAGGCACGCAGGGACTTAGAGGACGCAAGAGGAACGTCATAGGCAATATGGTGGGGTTATGCGGCAGCGCGCAAGCACTAAAAACCTATAGAGACACTCTACAACATTCGTCTAATCAGAGAAGATGAGAGAGCGCATAACTAACAGTTCTATACTCTTCAAACATAACACATCCAATGCGTTCCCCCTTCGCAAAGAGGTACTTACAAAGGCACTCACACGGTTGTCAAGTTTTAACCAGTTATTATTTAAGTTGTTCTATCTTACTATGCAAGTTAATAGTATTGAAACAACAGGTGTAAGTTGTCTATGGTCGAGTCATACAGCTCCAAGTCGTCCATAACCGCGGACGCGGCTTATCGATAAGATTGTAACCCTGCAGGGGTGCCCAAATGTGCCCACACGCACGATCAACCCACTTACGACAGGTGGATATCACGACACGCACTCTCCTTCACTACAACGAGTGTCCGAGAAGCCACCTAACTAAGTTAACCCGTATCGAAGTCCGGCCGTGCTCGAGCGGACTTAGTCCGTTTGCGTCTACGGCTAAGAGGATCAGAGCCTACTAGAGGATGACCTCTTAACAATACGTACCGCATCCTACGAGCGTGCAAAAGACAACGGGGTTACGAGGCACTCACGGCTTCCCCAAAAGTAATATTATATCATCTGACCACAAAGAAACAAGCTTGCACGCCCGGGAGAAACAAAACAAACATTCGAACTAGTTGTGGCCACTGGACAAAGCCGTAGATTCCGACGAGTGGTCGAGGGAGACCCGGTAAGCATACCCACTTGTGGTTAGAGCGCTCGGTCTCTGAACGGATAACAAGAACTCCGGGGTCCTAAAATATTTAGGAAACACAAGTGAGCCGTCATAAAACGATCAGCTGACCCACCGATGCCTCCGCTAAACAAATATCAACAACTAAAGTAACCATGATTCTTCCCAACATATAACCCGATAAGATAACAACAACGGTAACAAGATATAAGCACTAGCATGCACTACGACTCGCAAGGCATACTCGATAACCAAACAATAGCTGTAGGAGGTGATGGTGGCAATATGGGCTGCTTGAGGTAACAAGTGGAAAGGACACGTGACAAGAACGTAACTTAAGGATAGCATGAGGGAGAAGGCAAAATAAAATAGGTGAGCGACTCCTGCAGGGGCAGGAGTATAGGGGAAAATGCTTGCCTGTTAAAGCTTGCCGAGGAACATCCGGAGGACTTGTCGTAACTCACCACACCACTTCGCGATCCTATCCGGGAAGAAGCAAATGCTGGAACAAACAACGGATGCAAATATTACTACTACGGATAAAGAAGATCCAGCATGATCA
The DNA here is from genome assembly GCF_022539505.1 of Lolium rigidum. Taxonomy (NCBI): domain Eukaryota; kingdom Viridiplantae; phylum Streptophyta; class Magnoliopsida; order Poales; family Poaceae; genus Lolium; species Lolium rigidum. The sequence goes on from NC_061508.1 coordinate 157,819,031, forward strand.
AGATGATATGCATGACATGGCAATGATGCGGTGCAACTTATCCATTTAAGCGGAGTCGGAACCCCGGATAAACAAATTAGGTTGGAGTTGCATTTCTACCGACAAAGTTAAGGGTGGATTAGCATGGCACAACATGGAAGGGGTGAGCTACATCAAAATTAAACGGAGCGGAGAAACCTTAGTCGGTGTCCAAAATACTCCGCATATATGTTAGGTGAACATGCATAACTACCACGACACGACATGATGCGAAATGCAAACAGATGAATAGATAGCATATTCATGTTCCTCACATTTTTCTGATCAATTTTCATATATAACATATTTTATTTTGATTTATATTTTGGAAGATATGAATTTTGCAAGATATAGACATTTTCAGCAAAAAGAAAAGAGCAGGGGCGAACTAGGCTGGACCTGCAATGTCCTGGGCCGGATCTGCTGTGCATCGGCGACGGTTAATTCGGGCCGCGTGGTGAGCGAGCTGCGCCGGGTAGAACTGGGCTAGGCCCATCAACGGATCTGGATGTGAAGCAGAAAAAGGTTGGGTTAATTTGTATAGCCTGGGATTTGAGCACAGGACTTGTCAAATGGACTCAAAGGAACAAACCAGCTAGGCTGCCTGGTGGTTTTGAATATGGAAAGCCTCCACGTAAACTGAAGCATGGATGCCCAAGATCTGAATCAAAAAGATAAGAAAAAGGTTTGATTTAATCTGCAGCCATGAGGAATTGAACCCAGGTATGCTGCGTGAGGGACAAAGGTACAAACCACTGCAGTAGATAGATGCTTGTGCTGAGAAAAGGGAAGCGCCCTTTTTGAACCCGACCACGGCGGAACATCTGGGAAGAACCAACCATGGCGGACGGCTCAGGCGAGCAAAGATCTGGAGCCTCCAGGCAAACCTGGACGAACGAGATGGTGGCGGACGTGCGGCTGAACATGAGGAAGCCGGTGGTGTGCTTGGTTTGGCCGGAGGAGGACGAGGGCGGCCGGAATCGACGCCGGAGCATGGCGGCCATGGAGGAGAAACGGCGACCTTGCGCTTGATTTAGGAGGTCCCGGCTCGATTCCTTGTACCCAGACGAAGAGGACGACGAGGCGCATCTTCTGGTGGTCTCATCTCAGCAAGGGAAGGTCTACAGCGGCGACGCCATGATGAGGAGGAGGGTGCCAGTGTTGTTCGTTGGTTCACAGAGAAGAAGAAAATCGAGGGAGATGAAGAGGAGAAGGGTGGCGGCGCGAGGGAGGGAGGATGCTAGGGTTTGCTGCGGAGGAGAGAGGGTTAAAAGGGGGAGGGCGAGCAGGTGAGGAGGAGGTGGCGACGGGGATGGACAGCGACGGGAGAGCTCACGCCTCTCTCGTGTCTGTAGACGACGAAAGGAAAAAGGAGACTGGGTCTCCGCTTTTCTGAAGAGGTACGCGGGCCAGGGAAGGAAGGTGGGCTGGGCTGCCAGGAAGAGAGGAAGCAGGCCAGGAAAAGAAGAAAGGTGGGCTTGAAGAGAGGATGGGCTGCTGGATGGAGAGGGAGAGATGGGCCAGAGAGAGGGCCAAAGAGAGGGGTTAGGGTTTTGTTAAAATAAAATATAAGAGAGGGTTGAATAAACCATATGAGAGGAAACCGAAATAGTTTTTATTTTAAAATAACTTTTGTTTGATAAAATCTTGTGCATGATATGATGCATATGCCATGACGATGCATAAAAGAAAAAGAACAAATAATTCTATTAGGGGTACTACCCGGGGCCGTTACAGGCCCCTCCTCGTGCATCTCCGATGATGAAGACGATGGCGTGGCAGGCCACGGCGTGCGTGCACCTCTGCCGCGGCCACGGCCTCGACCAAACATGGCGTCGTCTTTTCAGATGGTGGCGGCTAGGGTTGGGGAGAGAGGCGCTAGGGTTTGTGTGTGAGAGGGACGATGGGAGGCGGCCCTTTTTACAGGACGGAGCTAGGCGGGGGAGCGGTGGCGCTCATTAACGACGGCACGAAGAGCAAGGCGCGCGCGACGGGACGGTTCGCTGCGCGTCTGCGGAAACTGCACCGCCGCTGTGCCCCAATAACTCCCGTCGCGAGGTAGACGACGGTTAGGTTAAAATTGAATGAGCCGCTGATGCGTCGGCCCCGCCACTCCCCGCTAGCGTCGACTTTTGGGTTGTGTGGCTGACAGGCGGCTCCCACGCCCAAAATTTTCAGCCTCGCGAGGCACCGGCGCGCCTGATTCGCGCCCTTGGCGAAGGGGCCGGCACTGGGTTGCCGGCGATATTGGGCTACAAAGTTGGCCGGCGCCGTTTGGGGAGCGCCGGTGCGAGCCCATATTCGCTCCGGGCCCCCAAAAAGCTACCGGGGCCGCTATCGGGGGCGCCGGTGGAGATGCTCTAAGGAACAGAATCACCGATCTTTTTCTAATAATCAAACCACGTTAAAATTAATAAAAAATACAAATAGATCACTGGATCACCTAGTGACAACTACAAGCACTAGAGCAGGCTAAAGACGTGGCGGCATTGTCTACCCTCCATCACTAGCCGGGAAAATCTTATCGTATTAGAACTTATTGCAGTGGACATATATACGGGATTTCATTGTGCTAACGATCATGCTAAGGAGAAACACACCGAGCAATAATCATTGCCAAAGATGAGAATCGTAGAATGGAAGAGGCTGATCCGAAACAACACCAGCGAACACCAAAACCGGCTAGATAACAGGTGATCCGCGAGAAACAAAACTGCACACGCCCTCCGCCGGTGCTAGACGTACCACCAGAGCGAGGATAGGGTGCAGAGCTCCTTATTCTGATGGTAGGTTGTCGATGTGGTCACACCATCCTAAAGAAGAAGGTGAAACTACAAAGAATGAACGGAACCCACGCCAGCTAGGGACCGTGGTCCACCGCACCTCCAACTCAAAGGTCGCAAGGGCCGCCGTAGGTGGGACGTACCAGCAGCGTCGTCGGATCAACTCTTGTGCCTCCCTTATGGGGCTGTTACAACTTACAACTCCTTTTGCTTTCTGAATATTACTATGGAATATTCTTTTTTGATGCTTGTTGATGTTACCATTTTAAGAGCGTTTGCAAACGACCCGAGAGCTACTTATAGAAGTTTTGGACAGCGCCCCGAGAGTTAGGAGTATATTGAATGTAGAGTTATAGACGACTAGCTGCAATATGGAGCCGGAGAGAAACACAACTCCGTGTATTTTGTGTTTTTAGGATCGTAATCTTACTTCAATTCATACCAGAGCGTTTGAAATACCAGGTAAACCCTCATTGCAATATATAAACACAGAAGACGAACTAATCGTGCACCTGCGTCTCATCTTCACCGGCGGCGGCATGAGCGGCGGCGACCTCTTTAGCGCGCTGCAGGACGATCTCGTCCAGCACGTGCTCTCCTTCCTGCCGTCTCGCGACGCCGTCAAGTCGGCTACGCTCTCCCGCCGCTGGCGCCACCTGTGGAGATCAACCCCGGCAGTACGCGTCCGCGGCGATGGCGACGCCTTTCGCCTCTTCGTCAACACCCTGCTCATCCACCGCGACGGCGCCTCGCCGCTGCGCTTGTTCGAGATCGACGCCGCAGGGCTGTTGATACGCCCCAGCCGCCCAGGTTATGACTCGGACGAGGACGGTGACTACGACGACTACGACTACTACAACGAGGAGCGCAAGGTCGTCGACCCTTACATCGACATGTGGATCAGACACGCCGTGTCCACGTGCCGTGCCCGCTCGCTCACTGCCTGCTTCAAGGGCGTCGACACGATGTGGTCGCCTCCGCAGCCGCCACCTTTCGCCTCCTCCCCGCACCTCACGACGATGCACCTCCAAGGCGTCAAACTCGCCCACGGCCTCCTCGACTTCTCCTGCTGCCCGGCGCTGCTGCACCTCACCCTCAGGGCCTGCCGCCTCCATGGCGAGGCCTTCGTGGCTCCCTCGCTGGAGCGTCTCAGCATCATCGACTCCGACATCCAGGACGGTTCTGGCGAGGAGGATTCGACGACACCCACGAGGATCTGCGCGCCCAGCCTCCGTTATCTGCAGCTATCCGACGAAAAATCCGACTGGGACCCTAGCCCGACAGCTCCGTCCCTCGAGGGCCTGCCCTTGCTGACCAGCGCGAGTATCCAGCTTTCCGGCGACACCCAGATTTGCTATGAAGATGACGATGACAGCGCCACCACCAGATCCTTGCTTTTGCATGGCTTGTCGGAGACCACTAGCCTGGAGCTTATAGCTTCGACTACTCAAGGAAGGGTTTGTACTCAAATGCCTAATCTTAAACTGTTTTCTTCACCGTTAATTTCATAGAGCACAGGTTCTTACACCCAGCTATTCAGAAACTACACTATGCACCGATTAGTTTGCCGAAACTTAACTTCCGCAGGTTCTGCAAAACTTTTCAGCTTCCACCAGCTGGCCGGTCTGCCCAAACTTCAGTTAGTAAAATCGGCACTGTAAAATAGTCAGACACAATATTAAATTACTATTTACTTGCGTGGTCTGGTGAATTAGCGTGAGAATATTTAATCTTCTCTGATAAATAATGCATGGATCAGAGTTGCTAATCTTAGTAGAATATATAGACCATTTCTTGTTAGATTGTTTTATTTTTCTCTTAAACCTTTCTTCATTCATACACACTCTTCTTATAACATATACATCCAGTTGTCTAAAAATCTATCAAGTGTATAAAGTAGATTTAGGAAAAAAAGGAAAAAACTAGATGGAAAAAATATGGGGACCATCAAGCTTTTAAATTGGAAACGAGGATACACGATACTTAATCAAATGTATTGATATTTTCATGCAGAGTTAATTATTTTGAGAAACTTTATGTGTTGTTTAAAAGGGTAACAAATAGGATAATATTTTATATGCATGCTAATCACTAGGTTAACTCCAAAGTTTGGTTATAATTAATATTTCAGATTTTCTGTATGCCATCACTGGGCTAACAATTAATGAATCCATGTAAAGATGTTCATAGTTGCATGTAATACATACTTCCTAAGTTAGTAGATCTTGAAATTGTTGTTATTAATCTTTCATTTGCTCTCTGTTCAGGAAATCTTACTGAGGGATTTAACATGGTGTCCTGTATTCACCAAGCTCAAGACCTTGATCCTTAATGAGTGGTGTGTGTATGATGATGTAACAGCACTTGCATGCCTTATGCGACACACACCAAGAATAGAGGATCTCATTTTGGTACTCAATTTCAAGGTACTGCGTTCATTTCTTGCTGTAGATTGTTTTGCCTTTATTGTGCTCACCATGCAGTTTTTAAGTTGTACTATCTCTGATTCAAAATACATCAATTTCTAGAAACTGTGTTGTCAAGCCTTTTCTCTTTGACCACTGGCACAAAATTAACATATTCATACGAACAGGCATTGCAAAAGTTACACGTTTCTGACCTCGTCTATTCTCTGACAGAGGTGCATATATATTAATCCTCATATGGTCTCGAGGATCAAAAAATCAAACCCCTTTGATGCTCTTAGACCTGTCATATACACATTGTGACCCCATGCCATACACGCATGGGGTGGTTTTTCAATTTTACGGGTACATGTGAAGTGCTAACTCTTATTTTTTTGTTCTGCAGAAGCCCCCCATTTCGAAGGTGAAAACAGAAGGAATTTATATTACATCAGAACATCCATTTCTTACCTATGAGCACCTTAAGACTGTGGAGATCAAGAAGTGTCGTCGATGTTATGAAGCAAGGGTTAATGAAATCTTGAAATTGTTCAGTGACTGTGGCATACCTAGCAGTAAAATCAGTATCCACTACAAGAAATCTCAAGGTCAGCCATCTAAGCAAAGGAAATTTCATTCTGTTTAGTTGTCATGTATAAAGTCCACTCAAAGGGAGTACATCGACACAAAATGAAAAACAATTAACTATGTATTGAAAAAATGTATAAATGATTAGGGAAAGGCAACCATTCTTACATGTATCTGTTGTACGCGTAACAAACATTCAATTACCGCGTAGCAGAATTCATTGTGTTATACTATCTAGTGGTAGCTAACAACTAATATTATGCTGAATAAATATATTTTTTCTGGGCTTGAAAAATCAATAGATATTGATCATCTGCTTTTACTTTCCCATTATTTTTTCTGTTACTGAAAAATCAATAGATATTGATCATCTTCTTTTACTTTCCCATTAGATATGTGTAAGTTATATACGGAACGAAGTGAAAGGAGAAATTAAGTAGAGTAAATTGTGGAGGAATTAGCTCCTGCCTTGGTTATAGAGAATTGGCCCTCTGCACCTATAGTCTCAAATAGAGGGACTAGTACAAAATATGTTTTTTATAAAGATAATATTTAATATTGCTTAGATACAAATTACATCGACCTACTTTCTTTAGGTATTTAGATGCACCTTTAAGTTTTTAACTTGTTACATTACCTGGTCAGTGGATGGGTGCTATACATGGTTAATGGTCCTTTTAATAGTACCTATGAAAGAAAAAAGAATTAGTAGTTGCTTAAAAATATGCTCCAATGAATTAATGTGCACCGGATTGATTTTTTGTGCTGGTTCCCAGGTAAAAAGTAACACACCAAGTTCTAGCTTCAGATGGGTTCAAGCAGCATGCAGATGAAGGATGAGCACTACCGAAACCTACATGTGGGTGATATATAGAAACATGTTTTTTTTTTTTGAGATAACAACAAGATATGGAAGTTTCTTTCGGTTCTCGTTATGTTAGAAGAGCATATTTTTATTCTAAGGAGTTTTGTGACGATGTTGTTGATGGTGGTTTCTCAAGCTGCATGTGAGGCTATGCATGCATTTTCTCGTTTTTGTTGCTCACCCAGAATTTTTTTAAAATCAAATCTACTGTAAATTTCCTTAATATCTCTTGATATTCAAATCTAAGTGTTGTAGTAGATCCAATTTTCTTGATAAAATAAATTTCCTTAATATGTAAATCTACCCAACATCAATACATAACAAGGCAAACATTGCTCCACATGTACGTAACCGGCCTTTTAACCCCCCCCCCCCCCGCCCTGCCCCCATACGGAACCCTAAAAACTGAACCGACCTCATGTCCACCACCAGAGCAAGGTGCGAAAACAATGCACATGTTCCGACATATGGAATCATATGCGAATGCGACACAACACAAACGATTTATGTCAATAACCCATGTGCTTCTTTGCTTTTGCATACCATTTATTTCCTACTCATCATGATCAAACCGGAGATCACCCAGGCCTATGTGTTTCGTGCAATTGGCTCATGAAGTCGACCACCTCCAACTTATCCACCCTATAAACCGGTCGCAAACATCAATATATCGGTGATCAAGAACGACCACTACATCGGTGTCCAACAAAATCGGCGATGCCGACTTGAAAAGAGAAATTTTTTACCCCTCCAACGACACACCGAGCACTTGGCGGGCGTTGACCTCATCGGGGGCCGTACGGCCCCGTTGACGAGGCGCAGAGGTGGCCACTTCCCGATGGAACCTATCTAATATACAGTGGCAAGAGAGATGATGCATCGCACATCTACGAAGTATTGTTTACTGTAGATTATACTAGACCATAAAAGCGCGCGTTGCCGCGCCCGGCCATTTTAAAGAAAAAATAAACGTATTCGAGAAAAATATGTACAAAACAATATCTTATGAACTATGTCATATAACTATATGAGAATACCAATACAATTATTCGATTGCATATATGAGTAAATCTGGACACATAAGGAAAATTTGAATTTTGTTCTATAAGAGAGGTTTTACAGAAGTTCAGAAGAATCACATCAGAGCTACAGTCAAGAACTGAAGGTGCACGGATCGCACGTGAAATTGAGTCCTGCCTAAAGCTATTGCTTTCTTATTCAACAAAATGGCACCTCCTTGTACATGCCCACACGTGATGAGTTCAGATTATCTGTCTCATCACAGCCTCACGACAGTTCAGGATCTCGTCATTTCCATTTCTCTGATCAAAGGAGAAACAATAAAATTGACCATGTTCCGTAAGCTAGTGTGTTACTGTAAACATTTTGCAACACTCATCTCCCCTGGACCATTGATATTGATCTGAAAAAACAATGATCAGGAGCAATTATAACACAGTTCGATTATTTTCATGCTCAGTTTTGTTTAGTGTTGCAACATGTTGAAGAAGTGAAAAGGCTTCAGAAAATATATTCAGTGTCCACTGAAATCCATCCATTAAATTTTGCAAAATCATATGTTAAAATATTAAACAAGTAAACATCTCAATTCAGAGGAATGAGAAATGGTTATATCAATATTGTGTAGGAAATATATACCTTCACCATGCAAATTATCCCTACTTCCATAAGATTTCTTGTACCTGTAGATGTAGAAACCTAGTGCTAAATAATTGGTCAGAAATTTAAATATCTAAAGGTTGGAACAGATTTTTAGCATCGCTGTGATCTTATGTATGAGCAGCGGTTAAATACAAAATATTTTGTTTGCGAAATAATTATAAAAATTTGGACAACATGATTCTAATACCAGTTCAAGATTTTGCAAAAGATTGCCAAGAGAGAAGTTGAGTACTTTCGAAACCCAAACTACATTCAAAATATCTCAACAAGAAGACTGAATTAACCAATCATCATCTGATAAATATGAATATCATGTACAATTAAACATATAATTACTCTTATGGAAAAAAATTGAGAAACTATTTTAGTACCAACCGCACATGTCAATCGCACGAAACGAATGAAGTTCATTAGTCATCTTGATCAGATAAAAAAAGCAATCTTGTGGGATCCTGGTATGTAAACTTCATATAATGTTCAACAATGGAGTTAAAGTGCATACAAATATCACAATATTTATTTTTTGTACATTATCACAATATTACTTGATTGGCATATGATGAAGTCAGTGGACAAACAATACACCAAATAAACCACACCGATTGGCAAAATTAGTGATTTAAGTAGCAGACTATATAAATTATATGATTACAACAGTTTCACTACATACCATTCAGCATGGTGATACAGACTTGAACTAACTTGAATTTATGTTTTTTCACATTATAATATTTTAGTTCATGCTCATTTGCAGAAACCAGATTTTCTATGCTTTTCCCTCTTTAGGGGAAGACCGAATTGAGTGTTTGAGTGAAACTTGCTTTGTGACCCTACAAATTGGATTAATATATTAGGGAAAACAGAGTAATTCTGCAATTCCGTACAAAGGTGCAAAAGGATTTGAAGATAAACTTGGATAAAAATAGAGTAGAGCTGGGATTACAAAGGCTTTAGAAAAAATATGAAAGGCGCACCTTCCATAATGGAGATATGAAATTTTCACTTGTGGATCGGTTAGAAGAAGGTTCGCATCCATCATGCTGAGGTCGCTACTGGAGATGGGAAAGTGGTGAGGGATGTGTTGTGTGGACCTGTGAATGAGCTGTAGCTACAACTTAATACTGGCTGAAAGAATATAAATGTCATGTTTCTAAGGTTTTATATTTCTAAAGTAAAAGCATTGGCACACAATTAGTAAAAGTGTAGAAATCAAAATGATATGCAGCGAACATAGAATGGGCAGCTAAACCTAAAAAGGATATGATGCGAACACAGAATGGGCAACTAAACCTGAAAGGGGCTATCAATACTTACCGAACCAAATGCAGACATGGCAGACTGCTTGCTGAACCAAACCTGATATATTTTGCAAGATTTAAGAAATTTAAATTTTGTGTGAGAAAAAATTGAGAAGCAGATCAGCAATGTCACACCTTCTCCTCCATCAACTCTGGAGTCGGTGGACCATGAGATGATAGCTGGCTGAGCTGGTGAGCTAAACGTGGCCTGGCTGTCAGTGGAAGAGATGCAAAATGCGTTGAGAGTCGCCGGACTTGTCGTGTGTGTGCCAAGGGCCACTTGTAAGCGTGTGTATCTATAAGAGACAAGACATTCACGTTGTAAGGCATGTGGAGAAAAGTAAACGAATTCTGAATTCTCATCTCTTGTTCTCTGTTCTCATCCCCTTGCTCCTCTCACCTCGCCCTCTAATTCTCATGTATTCTCTGGATTTGGTGATTGCCCTCTGCACCCACTCTAGGGACATCACAATCTGGTAATCAGAGCTAGATCTTCGCCCCGCTCGCGCTCCACAAACTCGAGATCGGGCCTGTAAAAAAATTCCACCGAGAAAGGTGCTGTGTTGCCTCGGTGACGCGGCGCAAAATCCTCATCGGGGTTAGGTTCGGTTCAGAGGAGAGCCACGACGGCACCATCTAGATCCACCCAACCGTCGGCTTAGACCAATTTCATTCTCGACAGGATGGAGGCTCTCCAGAAATCAGTGGAGGAATTGATGAAAAATTTCGGCGCCATGGCCGCCGATGTGAAGATGGTCACGGCGGAGGTGCAGGGCTTCCGGCAGCAGCTCGGGGATTTCGGGGAGGACTTGGAAGGAGTCAAGCGTCGCCTCACCGAACCAGAGAAGCGGGTCACGCAGTCTCGGGTGGAGATACCGCAGGCGAACAATGGGCCGCTGGAGATGCGGAGGAAGCACCACATACTGGGGATACCACAGGCGAACAATGCGCCTCACCAACAATGGGCCGCCATTGATCGATCCACTACCTGGAGCAACGGGGTACGTCACCGCTCCTTCGTCACCCGCTGGAGATGCGGAGGAAGCACCACATACTGGGGATTTTGTCGTGCGCCCTCGGCGCCATGGTTTTCCTCGTTTCTCAGGTGAAACACCGTTACTCTGGACCGACCTCTGTCTCACTTATTTTGAGATGTACAAGGTACCTGTGCATCATTGGGTCAGTACCGCTGCTCTACATTTGGAGGGTCACGCTGCACTATGGTTTCAGTCGTTTAAGCGCAAAGTTTGTCAGATTCCTTGGGATACTTTTATGCAAGCTGTGGTTGAAGAATTTGGGCAGGATGAGTATGATTGTCAGATGTCCAAACTACTGCAATTGAAACAAACAGGAACAGTGGCTGAGTATAGGTTGGCTTTTGAAGAGTGTATGTATCATTTGATTGTAGTCGATGATTCACTGAGTCCTCGTTGGTTTTTTACTCAGTTTGTGTTCGGTCTACGAGATGACATTCACTGTTCAGTACGACTGCAAGCACCATCTAGCATTACGCGAGCTGCATCACTAGCCAGAATTAAGTAGGAGGAGGCTGAACATCACAGACCAAGAGGCAGGCCTGCAGTACCAACAAAGCATCCACCAATCATTGCGGCACCAGCAACGAACTCGGGCAATCGTTTGGAATGGTCGAAGAAACAAGGTTCCGATGATTTCAATCGTGAGCGGCAGCTACGTTATTTTCGACGAGCAAATAATTTATGTTTTAAGTGTGGAGACAAATACTCTAAAGAGCACCAATGTAAACGATCTGGGCAGTTACTGACAACTGAGATAGGAGATTTTGGTGAGGTTTTATCAGATGAACTTGTTCGGGCAATGGAGTTGCTTGAGGAAACTACAGTACCAGCTGCGTGTTGTCAGTTATTAGTCGATGCTTCAGCTGGCACTGAAGGAGGAGAGACTATACGTCTTAGGGCTCTGGTCGGGAATCAAGTAATGTTGTTGCTCATTGATTCCGGTAGTACTCATACCTTTGTGACCAAGTCATTTGCAGAACGTGCTGGGTGTGAGATCTCCCCTGCTCCATCTTTACGCGTTAATTAAAGTGGCAAATGGGGAGCTAATGGTGTCCAGGGAGCAAGCAAAAGGGCTAAACTGGTGGTCTCAGGGAAATACATTTTCCACTGATATGAGACTTCTTGATCTTGGTGCTTATGATGCAATTTTGGGAGTCAACTGGTTGAAACAATTTGGCAAGATGACCATTGACTGGGCAGCAAAATACTTATCATTTCAGTACAATGGAAAAGAGATTACACTGCAAGGCATTGTGGCCCAGCCAACACAACAAGTATCCGAAGTGTCCGCCGAACAACTTCAGAAGTTGTGTAATGGGAATGAGGTTTGGGCATTGGCTGTTGTCGATTCAAGTTTCAGTACAGTCTAGCTCCGAACAGTCCACTGTTGCACCAGATCTGCAAGTGATCCTGACAGAGTTTGGTGACATTTTTGATGATCCTAAAAAATTACCACCTCAGCGTTTGTTGGATCATGAAATTTCTTTGGAAAGTAACGCCACTCCAGTTAACTCTCGTCCTTATCGATATTCTCCATTGCAGAAAGATGAGATTGAAAGGCAAGTTCAAGAAATGTTGAATGCTGGTATCATTTCTGCAAGCATGAGTCCTTTTGCATCTCCTGTCCTTCTAGTCAAGAAGAAGGATGGAACCTGGAGGTTTTGCGTCAACTACCTGATAAGGGGTGGCCCGATCTTCTCAGTAAGCGACGGGTGTTGATGAACACGTGATGGTAGCAGCGGATGAAATCGATGATGATGAGGAGGATAACTTGTATGACGCGACGAAGTCTCTCGATTGATTCCTGAAGCCAATGCAACAGCTCTCAACCCTGCAAGATATTCACAACTCCACACACTTGCGCACGTAGCCGACGACCACGAAGCGGTAGATTGCAATCTTCTAATCCCCAATGGAACAGCATATCACACAAACTTTCAGTAGCATAAAACTCCAGACCGCAACGAATTGGAGAGTTGGGGAACAATAGTTTTGCTTAGCAAACAACTATGAACTAGGGTTTATCTTAAACTTGGTCTAAAGCAGCTAGGGGTCGTCCAAGGCACTTATATAGGCGTCGGGACGAGTTACGGTCGAAAAATACAAGTAAAACCGACCCGAGAATAGATCGGGTCGAGACGGACTCGGACAAGTCCGGTGCCGGAATCCGGTCAACCGGGCCGTGGACCGGGCAGGCCGGCGTGGGATCCGGTCAACCGGTCGCCAACCGGAAAGTTTGCAAAATTCCGGTTTGGCCCGGTACGATAAATCCGTTCCGGTTGCCGGCCGGTCAGCCGGGCCGGAGCCGGGCTGGCCGGTGCGGAGGCCGGTCTAACCGGGCGTTGGACCGGCCTGGAGGTCGACTTCTCCTCTCGCGCATGCCTCCCGCTCCTCCCTCGCGCGTCCATGAGATATCTTCATGTCCGGCTCCATGTCCAGCTTCACGTCCATCTTGACGTCCGTCTTCATGTCCAGCTGCTCCTCTCCTCGTGCGATGCTCGTCTCCTCTTGATACCTGATGATACATACGTAATAGGACTTAGGCAGTATAAAGTCCTCATCAATGAAAGTATCGTTTAGAAACAAGTTCACCTGTTGTTTAAGTAGCTTCGCACGAGCCCTTGTAATTGGTCCAATCCGAACTTCATTGGACTTGAGCTTTACAGCAGGTTCATCTTCATTTATCAATGACGGAGGTAGTGGTGTAGTAGGGATGTCCTCATCATCTCCCCCCCCCTTCAAAGGCGTCGACCTCGACGCTCCAAGGTCTTCTCCGTCATATGGTGTCAAATCAGCAACATTGAAAGAATTACCGACACCGAACTCATCAAGCTGGAAGATCTATCGAGTATGCATTATCATTGATCTTGGCAAGCACTTTGTAAGGACCAGCACCACGAGGCTTCAACTTAGACTTCGCAGCTTCGGGAACCTATCCTTGAGAAAATGTACCCAGACCATATCACCAGGCTTGAACAACATCTCTTTGCGCTTCTTGTTCATCCTTGCAGCATTGCTCTTGCCTTTCTTCTCTATCAACTCTTTAGTCTTCACATGGATCTTACGCACAAAATCTGCCCTCTTGGATGCCTCCATATTAACTCTCTCATGTATGGGCAAAGGCAACAAGTCAAGTGGAGTAATGGGTTTGAAACCATACACCACCTCAAAAGGACACAACTCCGTGGTAGAATGTACCGCCCTGTTGTAAGCAAACTCGACATGCGGTAAACACTCTTCCCACTCCTTCAGGTTCTTCTTGATCATGGATCTCAGCAGTTGTGACAAGGTTCGATTCACCACCTCAGTTTGACCATCAGTTTGGGGATGACAAGTAGTACTGAACAGTAGCTTTGTCCCCAGCTTTCCCCAAAGTGTCTTCCAGAAGTAGCTCATGAACTTCACATCACGATCAGAAACAATAGTCTTCGGGACTCCATGTAGTCGTATGATACGTCTCCAACGTATCTATAATTTCTGATGTTCCATGCTTGTTTTATGACAATACCTACATGTTTTGTTCACACTTTATATCATTTTTATGCGTTTTCCGGAACTAACCTATTGACGAGATGCCGAAAGGCCGGTTCTGTTTTCTAGCTGTTTTTGGTTTCAGAAATCCTAGTAAGGAAATATTTTCGGAATCGGACGAAATCAACACCGAAAGTCTTAGAATTCCCGGAAGCTTCCAGAGCACCGGAGAAAGGCCAGAGGGGGGCCACCCCACAGGGCGGCGCGGCCCAAGGGGGGGCGCGCCCCCCTATCATCTGGGCACCCTGTGGCCCCTCCGACTCCGACTCTCCGCCTATATATTCTTCCCTGACCTAAAAACATCGACAAGTTCGACGGAAACAGAGAAAACCATCCAGAGCCGCCGCCATCGCGAAAGTCCAATTCGGGGGACAGAACTCTCTGTTCCGGCACCCTGCCGGGACGGGGAATTGCCCCCGGAGCCATCTCCACCGCCGTCTCCACCGCCATCTTCACCGCCATCGCTGCCTCCATGATGAGGAGGGAGTAATTCACCCACGGGCTGAGGGCTCCGCTGTAGCTATGTGGTTCATCTCTCTCTCTTTGTGATCTAGTTGAATATCATCTATGTGCTACTCTAGTGATGTTATTAAAGTAGTCTATTCCTCCTCCATGATGTAATGTTGGCGGTGTGTGCATCATGAAGTACTTGGTATATGCTATGATTGTGATCTCTTGTAGATTATGAAGTTAACTATTACTATGATGGTATTGATGCGATCTATTCCTCCTTTCATAGCTGATGTTGACGAGTGTGAATGCTATGTTAGTACTCGGTGTAATTGTGTTGATCTATCTTGCACTCTAAGGTTATTTAAATATGAACATTGAATATTGTGGAGCTTGTTAACTCCGGCATTGAGGGTTCGTGTAATCCTACACAATTAGTGGTGTTCATCATCCAACAAGAGGGTGTAGAGTAGTCCTATTATGTGATCATTGTTGAGAGTGTCCACTAGTGAAAGCAGGATCCCTAGGCCTTGCTTCCAAGCATCGAATCTCCGTTTGTTTACTATTTTGTTGCATGTTTACTCGCTGCCATATTTTATTCAGATTACTATTACCACTCATACTCATCCATATTACTTGCATCTCACTATCTCTTCGCCGAACTAGTGCACCTTTACATCTGACAAGTGTATTAGGTGTGTTGGGGACACAAGAGACTTCTTGCTTTGTGGTTGCGGGGTTGCATGAGAGGGATATCTTTGACCTCTTCCTCCACGAGTTCGATAAACCTTGGGTGATCCACTTAAGGAAACTTGCTGCTTGTTCTACAAACCTCTGCTCTTGGAGGCCCAACAACGTCTACAAGAATAGAAGCACCCGTAGACATCAAGCTATTTTCTAGCGCCGTTGCCGGGGAGGAAAGGTAAAAGGTACTCACACTCCGGATCTCGGCTACTAAGCTATTTTCGCCGTTGTAAGTACTCGAAGCTATTTCCTTTGAGATCCTGCAATTGCATCTTTTTGTTTCTTGTTTACACTAGTTTGGCATAATGGACGACAATGAGCTTCTTATTCTATTTCCTGATTTAAGACATGGATGGTTTGATGCGAAAATTAAAAAACCCATGGAACATATTAGCATGAATACTTTGAATACCATTGTTGCTAATGAGATGGAAAATTCTAAGCTTGGGGAAGCTGGCTTTGATGAGCATGATATTTTTAGTCCCCCAAGCATTGAGGAGAAAATGTACTTTGATGATACTTTGCCTCCTATTTATGATGATTATAATGATAGTGGTCTTTTGTTGCCACCTACTATGGAGAGTAAATTTTGTTGTGATTATACTATGCCTCCTATATTTGATGATGAGAATAATAATGATAGCTACTTTGTTGAATTTGCTCCCACTACAACTAATAAAATTGATTATGCCTATGTGGAGAGTAATAATTTTATGCACGAGACTCATGATAAGAATGCTTTATGTGATAGTTATATTGTTGAGTTTGCTCATGTTGCTACTGAAAGTTATTATGAGAGAGGAAAATATGGTTGTAGAAGTTTTCATGTTACTAAAACACCTCTCTATATGCTGAAATTTTTGAAGTTACACTTGTTTTATCTTTCTATGCTTGTTACTTTCATGCTTCATGAATTTGTTTATTTACAAGATTCCTATGCATAGGAAGCATGTTAGACTTAAATTTGTTTTGAATTTGCTTCTTGATGCTCTCTTTTGCTTCAACTACTATTTCTTGCGAGTGCATCATTAAAGCTGCTGAGCCCATCTTAATGGCTATAAAGAAAGAACTTCTTGGGAGATAACCCATGTGTTTATTTTGCTACAGTACTTTTATTTTGTATTTGAGTCTTGGAAGTTGTTACTACTGTAGCAACCTCTCCTTATCTTAGTTTTGTGCATTGTTGTGCCAAGTAAAGTCTTTGATAGTAAAGTGAATACTAGATTTGGATTATTGCGCAGAAACAGATTTCTTTGCTGTCACGAATCTGGGTCTAATTCTCTGTAGGTAACTCAGAAAATTAAGCCAATTTACGTGAGTGATCCTCAGATATGTACGCAACTTTCATTCAATATGGGCATTTTCATTTGAGCAAGTCTGGTGCCTCAATAAAATCCATCTTTACGGACTGTTCTGTTTTGACAGATTCTGCCTTTTATTTCGCATTGCCTCTTTTGCTATGTTGGATGAATTTCTTTGATCCATTAATGTCCAGTAGCTTTATGCAATGTCCAGAAGTGTTAAGAATGATTGTGTCACCTCTGAACATTTTAATTTTTATTGTGCACTAACCCTCTAATGAGTTGTTTCGAGTTTGGTGTGGAGGAAGTTTTCAAGGGTCAAGAGAGGAGGATGATATACTATGATCAAGAAGAGTGAAGAGTCTAAGCTTGGGGATGCCCCCATGGTTCATCCCTGGATATTATAATAAGACTCAAGCATCTAAGCTTGGGGATGCCCAAGGCATCCCCTTCTTCATCGACAAATTATCAGGTTCCTCCCTTGAAACTATATTTTTATTCGGTCACATCTTATGTACTTTACTTGGAGCGTCTGTTTGTTTTTTTTTTTTGTTTTTGTTTAAATAAATGCTTGCTGTGGGAGAGAGACACGCTCCGCTGGTTCATATGAACACATGTGTTCTTAGCTCTATAATATTCATGGCGAAGGTTGAAGCTGCTTCGTTAATTGTTATATGGTTGGAAACGGAAAATGCTACATGTAGTAATTGGTAAAATGTCTTGGATAATTTGATACTTGGCAATTGTTGTGCTCATGTTTAAGCTCTTGCATCATATACTTTGCACCCATTAATGAAGAAATACATAGAGCTTGATAAATTTGGTTTGCATAATTGGTCTCTCTAAGGTCTAGATAATTTCTAGTAAAGAGTTTGAACAACAAGGAAGACGGTGTAGAGTCTTATAATGTTTACAATATGTCTTTTATGTGAGTTTTGCTGCACCGGTTCATCCTTGTGTTTGTTTCAAATAACCTTGCTAGCCTAAGCCTTGTATCCATGAGATATACATGTTATAAGT
The DNA here is from genome assembly GCF_022539505.1 of Lolium rigidum. Lineage (NCBI taxonomy): Eukaryota > Viridiplantae > Streptophyta > Magnoliopsida > Poales > Poaceae > Lolium > Lolium rigidum. The sequence goes on from NC_061508.1 coordinate 157,836,754, forward strand.
TGAAAGCAACCGCTGAAACTTAATCTTCCTTTGTGTTGCTTCACTACCTTTTACTTTGAATTATTGCTTTATGAGTTAACTCTTATGCAAGTCTTATTGATGCTTGTCTTGAAAGTATTATTCATGAAAAGTCTTTGCTATATGATTCAATTGTTTACTCATTGCATTAACATTGTTTTGAATCGCTGCATGCATCACATATGCTTTACAATAGTATGATTAAGATTATGTTGGTAGCATGTCACTTCAGAAATTATCTTTTATCGTTTACCTACTCGAAGACGAGTAGGAACTAAGCTTGGGGATGCTGATACGTCTCCAACGTATCTATAATTTCTGATGTTCCATGCTTGTTTTATGACAATACCTACATGTTTTGTTCACACTTTATATCATTTTTATGCGTTTTCCGGAACTAACCTATTGACGAGATGCCGAAAGGCCAGTTGCTGTTTTCTGCTGTTTTTGGTTTCAGAAATCCTAGTAAGGAAATATTTTCGGAATCGGACGAAATCAACACCGAAAGTCTTAGAATTCCCGGAAGCTTCCAGAGCACCGGAGAAAGGCCAGAGGGGTGCCAGAGGGGGGCCACCCCACAGGGCGGCGCGGCCCAAGGGGGGGCGCGCCCCCTATCATCTGGGCACCCCGTGGCCCCTCCGACTCCGACTCTCCGCCTATATATTCGTCCCTGACCTAAAAACATCGACCAGTTCGACGGAAACAGAGAAAACCATCCAGAGCCGCCGCCATCGCGAAAGTCCAATTCGGGGGACGGAACTCTGTTCCGGCACCCTGCCGGGACGGGGAATTGCCCCGGAGCCATCTCCACCGCCGTCTCCACCGCCATCTTCACCGCCATCGCTGCCTCCATGATGAGGAGGGAGTAATTCACCCCTGGGGCTGAGGGCTCCGCTGTAGCTATGTGGTTCATCTCTCTCTCTTTGTGATCTAGTTGAATATCATCTATGTGCTACTCTAGTGATGTTATTAAAGTAGTCTATTCCTCCTCCATGATGTAATGTTGGCAGTGTGTGCATCATGAAGTACTTGGTATATGCTATGATTGTGATCTCTTGTAGATTATGAAGTTAACTATTACTATGATGGTATTGATGCGATCTATTCCCCCTTTCATAGCTGATGTTGACGGTGTGCATGCTATGTTAGTACTCGGTGTAATTGTGTTGATCTATCTTGCACTCTAAGGTTATTTAAATATGAACATTGAATATTGTGGAGCTTGTTAACTCCGGCATTGAGGGTTCGTGTAATCCTACACAATTAGTGGTGTTCATCATCCAACAAGAGGGTGTAGAGTAGTCCTATTATGTGATCATTGTTGAGAGTGTCCACTAGTGAAAGCGGGATCCCTAGGCCTTGCTTCCAAGCATCGAATCTCCGTTTGTTTACTTGTTTTGTTGCATGTTTACTCGCTGCCATATTTTATTCAGATTACTAGTACCACTCATACTCATCCATATTACTTGCATCTCACTATCTCTTCGCCGAACTAGTGCACCTTTACATCTGACAAGTGTATTATGTGTGTTGGGGACACAAGAGACTTCTTGCTTTGTGGTTGCAGGGTTGCATGAGAGGGATATCTTTGACCTCTTCCTCCCTGAGTTCGATAAACCTTGGGTGATCCACTTAAGGGAAACTTGCTGCTGTTCTACAAACCTCTGCTCTTGGAGGCCCAACACTGTCTACAAGAATAGAAGCACCCGTAGACATCATCGTACAATCTCCCTGTCCACGTCCCGCCTCATCTTTGGCCAATAAAAGTGATCAGCGAGCATGAGTAGCGTCTTCTCACGCCCAAAGTGACCCATCAAACCTCCAGCATGGGATTCCTGCAATAAGAGCAAACGCACAGACGATTCTGGAACACATAGTTTGTTATCTCTAAACAAGAACCCATCGTGTATGTGATATTTTTCCCATGCTTTACCAATAACACATAAGCGGTATGGTTCAGCAAAATCATGATCAGTCGCATATAAATCACATAACACCTCTAATCCAGGAATTTTAACATCAAGATGAGTTAACAACATAGTCTTCCTAGATAGAGCATCAACAACAATATTATCTTTTCCCTTCTTATGCTTAATAATGTACGGAAAAGACTCAATGAACTCAACCCACTTAGCAAGACGCCTATGCAAAGTAGATTGGGCTTTCAGATATTTCAAAGCTTCATGATCAGAATGTATGATAAATTCTTTTGGCCACAAATAATGTTGCCAAACCTCAAGAACTCTAATTAAAGCATACAATTCTTTATCATAGATTGGATAGTTCAACTTAGCACCAGAAAGTTTCTCAGAAAAATATGCAATTGGGCGACCCTCTTGCATCAACACACCACCAATTCCAATACCACTAGCATCACATTCAATCTCAAATTGCTTATTGAAGTCAGGAAGTGCAAGCAACGGTGCAGAAGTTAACAATCGTTTCAGTTCATCAAAAGCATGATCTTGGGCAACGCCCCACTCAAAGACAACACCCTTTTTAGTCAATTCATTCAAAGGTGCAGCAATAGTAGAAAAATTGGGCACAAAACGGCGATAAAACCCAACTAGACCATGAAAACTTCTAACTTGACTAACATTCATGGGAGTAGGCCAATTTTGAATAGCTTAAATTTTAGACACATCTACTTCTACTCCATGCTTAGAGACAACATAACCCAAAAATATGACCTTATCTTTGCAAAATGTGCACTTCTCAAGATTACCATAGAGTTTACTATCACGCAACACTTGCAAAACATGTCGAATATGAATAATATGATCAGATTCATTGCGGCTGTAAATTAATATGTCATCAAAATACACAACCACAAACTTGCCAATAAAATCACGCAAAACATGGTTCATCAGGTCTCATGAAAGTGCTAGGTGCATTAGTCAAACCAAAAGGCATTACTAACCACTCATATAAACCAAATTTTGTTTTAAAGGCGGTTTTCCACTCATCCCCTTCTTTCATCCTAATTTGATGATAACCACTACGCAAATCAAATTTAGTGAAAACAGCAGCACCACTCAATTCATCTAGCATATCCTCTAAACGGGGAATAGGATGACGATATCGAATAGTAATGTTGTTTATCGCTCTACAATCTACGCACATACGCCATGTACCATCTTTCTTAGGAACAAGAATAACAGGAACAACACAAGGGCTAAGGCTTATGAGGATATAACCTTTGTCGAGTAGCGCTTGTACTTGCTTCTGTATCTCCTTCGTCTCTTCGGGATTCATTCTATATGGCGCCCTATTGGGCAGCGATGATCCGGGGATCAAGTCAATTTGATGCTCAATACCTCGCAATGGTGGAAGTCCTGCGGGTACCTCTTCCGGAAACACGTCGCTGAATTCCTGCAAAACATTAGAAACACCAAGAGGAAGAGGGGTCATGTCGTTAGAAACCAAAACCGTACCCTTGTACATGAGCACAATAGGCATGGTCTGTAGGATCCTCACAAAATTCTCTCATGTCTTGTTTGGTGGCTAATGAGACTAAGGAATTCACTCTCTCACTTTTCGTTATATCACTCACGGCATTACAATTCTCTCGCCTATCTATGGATGCATCCTTCAAGTTTACTTCAATCTTCTGACGAGACTCATTGACAATTTGCTATGGTGACATAGGCTGTAAATTAATTTTCTTGCCCTTGAACTCCAAGTGATATGTATTGGCGCGGCCATTGTGTTGCACAGAACTGTAACATCCCAAGTTTCAACAACAATCAACAAGAAAGAAAATTTCCCAAACTCAAAATTTGCAATTTACAAAAACTTTTTCTATGCATATAGTGCCACATGTAGATTCATGCATTTGAGTGATTTTCTTTTGTGCAATTGCCATGATGAGTATTAGTATGATTATCAATTGCTAATTGAACCCTAACAAAGATCATCAAACCCTAGTTTGAGGAGAAATGAAGAAAATGGGAAAAACCCATATTTCACTTACATACACCTTATGCCAAAATGCAAATCTTCACCCTAGGCCATAATTGCTTGCCCCCTTGCTTGTAAAATACTTAGATATGATAAACTAACACTTTTGCATCCTTGGATCAAGAATCAAACACAAGGAAATCTCAAATTCCTCTTACATATGATAATGGTCACTTGGCCCAAAAATATTTTCTCACTACTTTACCTCTCTGGTTCTCTCAACTCTTGAACTAAACTTGGTCAACCAAAGCCATGTAATCCAAGACCATATCAAGGTGAGTAACTTTGATGTTGACCACCATGGCCAGAGTTGACTAGGTTGACCAGTATAAATGTCGTCGTGGTGAACGAGCAGATGCCATAGGATGGCTTAAGTTGGGGCCGAATGGACGTATGAGGATTCGGGGGAGGGTTTGCGATTAGATGGGAAGAACTTCCGGATGCTCTCCTCAAGAACACAACCAGAGGCAGGTATGCAAGAAGAGAGACAAGAGGAAGAACTCTTTACTAGATCGCTAACTTCATTGATCTCAACATGGTTACAGAGTTTCTCGGTACACGGATCTCTCTAAGGTCTCGCTACGTGCCGTGAAGAAGGGCTGCCCCCTCTCCTTATATAGGGGAGAGGGTGGCTTACATTGGAAGAAACCCTAATGGCATCTTTGACTAGACAAACTACTTTACAAAGCTACTTTAATCATAGGCGACACTCGGAGTCCTCTTTAATCGGGGCGCGACATCCTCCGGCTTCTTTGACCGTCACTCTTCTCTTTATCGTCAGCCCTTCGTCAAAAGCTACTTTGCTTAGCTCATCTTTGTCTTCTAGCTCTGGAGAGAATCTTTGACCGGTCTTGCCGACAAGCCCTTCCTTCCGGTGGCCCGGTACCTTTTCTACTCGGTTCCGGTATCCTCCTTATGAGGATACCGGCTAGCTCTGCTTAGCCAAACGCTTATCTTAGACTCCGGTACGATCATCTAACCGGTATCTCGATGGCTCAAACCATCCGGTTTGGCATGCCTTTGGCATACCGGGGGTCATCCCCCAACATTAGTCCCCGAAAGCTGGTATAGTCCGATGGATCCTATCCAACGGACCATGCCAGGTTCCTATGTCTTTGATACCGGTTTGATTCATCCGGCGTCACGTTCGGATCCGGCATCTTTGCCCGGATCCTCCTCATCTTTTCTTTGCAAGTCATACCTCGGTATCTTATCTTCCGGTATCTTAACCATTAAATGCTTCCTCGGCGAAGTCGAGAATATCTCGGGCCCCGCGCCTGACAGAGACATGCGCACTGTGACTGACGCGCCAGTGTCAGTTGTCATTTCGCTTCGACTCCCGCGCGCTCATTTAATGCACCGTAGCGGATCCCACTAGCCGTTCCAGATCTCTGTGTGCCCCCGTGTGGCCTTATGTTTTTTCGCGTGTATCCCTTCGACACGTGGCGGCCCATGGTGCAAACCGCCGTGGGCCGCGAGGCGAACCGCCGCGGCCCAGCGGTTTCCAGCCCACTTCCCTCCTTCTTTATAAGCGCAACCGCCGTTCCTCTTTCATCTTCTTCGCATTCTCCACTTCCCTGCGCGCGAGTTCATCGCCTCCGTGCCTTTGCCATTCTCCGTCGCCGCCGCTTGTTCGAGCCCGTCGCCCGGCGAACTTACTCCTTCGTTCCGCCGGACCTCGCCGCGCGGAGATCCTTTGCTGCAACTTCACCGCGTCCGCAGCATTTGTGTTTCCCCAAGCTGTTCTTCGCCTCGCCATCGCCGGACTTCCTCGGCGGCCCCAGGCTCGCCGCTCCTCCAGCAAACTTCTTCCTCGCGACTTCGCCGCCTCAGGTTAGGTTCGACGCGCCTTTACCTCTTTCTCTTCTGCACTTGAGCTTGGCTCGACCGGCTCTGCTGGCTCCGCCGGCTCCGCGAGGACTTCAACTCCTCCTCCTCACTCAAGTCCGGCACCATCTGGTGCCGGCAACACCTCTGCCTCCCCTTCGGGAGGCACTACAAGTTCGGGGCGCGCGGCCCCAACACCTCCTGATCACCGCGCGGAGGAGGACTCTACCTCCCCTCCAGAGACCCAAGACACCGGCGCCAGCAACATCGGCGCCGGCCAAGCTGATGCCGGGCGGGCGGAACCTCTGGTTCCCTCCTCCCCGAAGAAGAAGAAGAAGAAGCCAAGCTCTTCCCCTACCGCGCCGGATGCTTCCGCGCCGGTTTTTATTCCTCCTCCTGAGGCCACGCCGACACCGCCGCCCAGCCAAGGATCTTCCGCGGCCAAGCAGCCGGTGCCGTCCAAGACCCCCAAGATCACCACTTATCTAAAGCCCGGGGCTTCCCGCGGCAAGGCTGTGGAGGGCGGCATCTCTGGTGGTTCAGGAGATGTGGTGCTGCACGTCAGCCCCGCCGCGCTTGCTGCACAGGACAAGCCCACCGGCCTCCTAGGTCGGATCGTTGAACTGAAGCGCGCGGGCAAGGACCTGGGGCACCTCCTCCCCTATGCCCAGAAGTGGAACGAGGCGGATATCTCTGCCTCAACCCGCGGCTCGGGGAAGGACCGCCTTCCTGCGCCGGATCCTGCTGGGGCTCGGTCCACTGAAGAACACTTCACGCGTGTTAAACGCGCCGTGAAAGAGTTCGACAGTGCTTGGTACGATGCTACCAACAATGTGGTGGTAAGTTCTGCTAAACCTCTTTCATAATTTCTGTTGATGCCGGTTTCCTTCTCTTTCCAGATCTTATCTATTCTCCCAGTCCCCGAGTTTTGTGGTGAGAGCGCAGCTCTTGGCGCAAAACTTTAACTTAAACCTTAGCGTGAAACCGGCATTGCCAGTCCCCGAGTTTCGGGTTAAGAACCTTGTTCTCTAGCGTAAAACTTAGCTCAAAAACTTAGCGCAAAACCGGCACTGCCAGTCCCCGAGTTTCGGGTTAAGAACCTTGTTCTTAGCGCAAAACTTAGCTCAAAAACTTAGCGCAAAACCGGCACTGCCGACCCCGAGTTTCGGGTTAAGAACCTTGTTTTCTTTCTCACAACTGCTTTCCTTTGAACAGAGCACTGCTGACACCCGGAAGCAACTCTTCGAGGAGCTTTTGTGGGAGCATCGGGAGCTTGCTGAGGCTCACAGCCATTGCCAAGGTTCGTTTCTTTTTCGCTCCGGCATCTTTTCTCCGGAATGTTTCTTTCCTTGATACTTATGCACTTTCTGTTTAGCAGTTGTTCCGGAAGCTAGCCTCGAGGCCCTGAAGGCCCAGGTTGCCAAGCTTCAAGGTATCATTCTTTCTTTTTCTGCTGACCCTCTCCTTTTTTCATTCGACTTAGTGTTTCTTGCTAAGACTTTTCTTTCCGGTACCTAGGCGAGAAGGAGCAGCTTCTCAAGGAGCACAACGAGGCGCTGGAGGCCCAGAAGACCGCCTTGGGGGAGCTCAAGGAGCAGGCCATACAAGCCGCGCTTCAGCATGAGCAAGCTTTGAAGGATGCCCGGGTTGCAGCGGAGGCCAGGCTGGCGGAGGTTGTGGAGGACTCCACGAACGCCAACACCGTCTTGACGGCAGAACTGGAGGAGGAAAGAAAGGCGCGGAAAGCAGCGGAGCGCCTTATTGATACCATGACCACCGATCACCGGGAGTACGATCGGTTGGTTATGAAAATAGATGCGCTAGCTCTCCGTAAGTCTTGCCTTGTCCCTCCTTTTGTTTACAAGCTTTTTTCCTTTTGAAGATATATCTTTGTTCGTTTCTTTTCCGACATACTCTTTTCCGGTGTCTTGTGCTTATGTTTTTTCTTTCTTCTCCGTAGAGCACTTTCCGGAATCCCGAGCCTATGCTTGTGAAGAAGGTGAGGGAGGATCGGATTGCGCGGGAGTTTCCCAATATGGATGCGCACCGGGACGGGTACGACTATCTTGTCGCCCTCTCGGCGCGGGTTCAACATATGCGGCTGCGTCGACCGGCTCCTTGTCGACCTGCCAACCGCCGCCATCCAGATCTTCAAGGTGTTATGGCCTGAGGAGGAGCTGCCGGAGAACATGACGCTCACCGCCAACCGGCTCAAAGATGCCGGGCACCGGATCCGCGAGTGGCAATGCTCTGCGGCCCGTGCCTGAGCCGACACAGCGCTGCGCTCCGCGTGCTCATGGTATCCTGCTCTTGATCTGGACGCTCTTCAGGGCGTGCGCGAGGATGCTCCCACGGACACAGACCCGGCGCTCACCGCGCGAGCGGCAGGACCGTGCATACCGGCTTGCTGAGTATGCCGAGGTCCGCACCTTCATCCCACCCCCTCCTGGTGTCAAAGACTACCTCAGTGATGAGGAAGAAGAAGACGAGGGAGATGAAGGTGAAGCTGCCGGGGACGTGCCGCCGAAGCTCCCGAGCCGCGCCGGTCCTCCTGAAGATGCCGAAGCCGGTGACGCTCCACCCGACGCCCCCGCTGCCTGATGACCTCTCATCAACTGTTTGCCTGAGACTTATCTGTTTGCCCTGCTTGCCTTAAAAACAATGCTTGTTAAATTCTGCCCCGGAATGCCGGGGTCTATGATGTAAAACTTATGTTTGCTTGTGGTTGTGCTACAATATTCCCTGCCGGTAAGTTATACCGGTAGCTAATTATCTTGAGTTTGCTTTAGCACATTTGCTTTTGGTTTTGGTTTTATCCTGTACCGCAAGGATTTCCCAATTGTTTCCGCATCCAATTTGATGCATACTTGGTTCTTTTGCCTTGGCTCTGCCTGCCTTCTCTGGGCGTTCTTTGGCATATGAGCACAAGGTTCTTTCACCAAACAAGCATCTTCTTGAACTTAGAAATAACTTTGAAATTTTGCAAAAAACCGGTTTAACCGGGGTTAGTTAAATTTTCCGGATTGTTCTTTCCTGCTTTCCCCTTTCGCAGTTCATGTGCTTATCTCCTACCGGTTTATCTTGCTTGCCATGAAGCCGGTTTTCGGACAACTAGCGAGTCGAAGACTCCGGTAGGATTTAGCACACTACTAAACCGGAAAGAAAAGACATTCAATAAGCAACCGGTAAAGCTGAAAAAATAGACAAGTTACATGCAACTTAAGTTGGGGTAGTCCCGAGACTCATTTGAGGTTCCGACATCTTTTATTCATAGCATATAAGGTACAAAAAAGGAACTTCTTACACTACCACTTCAAGAGTAGAAAGGACGCAATGAGCTATGTTCCATGGACGCTTGCTCTCCTCTCCGGACTTGTCCGCCTTTCCTTTTTCCACTCCTGTGCATCAATCAGGTAGTATGCATCATTGTGAAGCACCTTGCTTACAATGAAGGGACCTTCCCAAGGTGGCAAGAGCTTATGCCGGCCTTCGGTGCGTCTGCACTAGGCGAAGCACAAGATCTCCTTCCCGGAAAACTCTTGGATTGACTTTTCGGTCATGATAGCGTCTTAGGTTTTCTTGATAAATGGCTGTTCTTGCCAATGCTAGCTCTCTTGCTTCTTCTAGCAAGTCCACATCATTTTCTCTGGCCTCTTTGACCTCTTGCTCAGTATAGAGCTGTACCCTTGGTGAATCATGGATGATGTCGGTTGGTATCACTGCTTCTGCTCCATAAACCATGAAGAATGGAGTGTATCCGGTAGACCGGTTTGGGGTTGTTCTTATGCTCCACAGCACTGATGGTATCTCATCAAGCCAACACCCCGGTGCTCTTTCCACTGCGTCAATGAGTCTGGGTTTGATACCGGAGAGTACCAAAGCATTCATTCTTTCCACTTGGCCGTTGCCTTGTGGGTGTGCCACTGAGCACAAATCCAACCGGATATTCTTATCCTCACAGAACCTTTTGAACTCCCCTTGAGCAAAGTTGGTTCCATTGTCAGTGATGATGCTTGTGCGGGTATCCATACCGCAAGATGATATCCTTCAAGAATTTCACAGCCGTATGCCCATCACACTTTGCGATAGGTTTTACTTCTAGCCATTTGGTGAACTTATCCACCATGACCAAGATGTGAGTCATGCTGCTCCTTGCAGTCTTGAATGGGCCAACCATGTCCAGGCACCAAACAACAAATGGCCATGTCAGCGGTATTGTCTTTAAACCGGACGCTGGGGTATGATTTTGCTTGGCGTACCTCTGGCACCCGTTGCATTTTCTTACCAAATCCTCAGCGTTCTCCAAAGCAGTGGGCCAATAGAACCCATGCCGGAATACTTTTGCTACTAGCGCCCTTGACGAAGCATGATGCCCACATTCTCCTTGGTGAATTTCCTCAAGCATCTCTTTCCCTTCCTCCGGTTCCACACATCTTTGAAGGACACCGGTAACGCTTCTCTTGTACACCTCGCCATTGATGAATGTGTATGCTTTGGACCTTCTTTGGATTCTCCTTGATTCATTTTCGTCAGCCGGCAAGGTGCCGTTGATCAGGAATTCCTTAATAGGTTTAACCCATGATGGTATCTCTCGAACCAAAAACACCGGTGCATTTATCTCCATGCTATCCACCAGCATCGTCTTCTTCCGGTATAGGCACGGCGGTCTCCGAGCTTGTCGGAGCGGTCCCGGGTTCGCCGGAGCAGTCCCCGGGTTCCCTCCATCGATATCCATCGGCACAATGTGTGACTCCGGAACAAAAATTGATTCCGACTCGGGACTTGGCTTGATTGATGGTACTCTCAGGTGCGCCGAGGCTATTCCGGGAGGAATTTCTTGTCGGGATGAACCTATCTTGGACAAAGCATCCGCAGCTTCATTTTCCGCACGCGGTACATGGTGAAACTCACAACCTTCGAAGAATCCGGCAATCTTTTGCACGTGAAACCGGTACGAGGCCATGTTGGCATCTTTTGCATCCCAATCTCCGGAACACTGCTGTACCACAAGATCTGAATCTCCATAGCAAATGATCCGGTGCGCACCGATTTCTTTTGCGACCTTAAGCCCATGGATCAAAGCTTCATATTCAGCGACATTGTTCGATGCCCTGAAATGTACTTGCAGAACATACCGGAGGTGATCTCCTTTTGGTGAAGTAAGCACCACACCGGCACCCAGACCCTCCTTGAGCTTGGATCCATCAAAGTGCATTTTCCAGTATTCTATCTTCTGATCCGGCGGTTTGTATTGCATCTCCGCCCAATCAACAAGGAAATCAGCCAGAGCCTGTGATTTTATGGCATCTCTTCTTTCATACACCGGTACGTATGGTGATATCTGTATTGCCCATTTCGCAATCCGGCCACTGGCGTCTTTGTTGCACATGATGTCAGAGATGGGTGCTTCACTCACCACCTTCATAGGATGTTCCTCGAAGTAGTGCTTGAGCTTTGTGGCGGCCATAAACACGCCATAGGTCATTTTACGGAAGTGCGGGTAGTTTTGCTTTGAGAGGGAGAGCACCTCGCTCGGGTAGTATACCGGCCTGCGGACGGTTTTCCTTCCTCTTCTCTTTCTACTACCACAACAACACTCACGACCCGGTTGGTTGCTGCTATGTACAACAACATGGGTTCTCTTTCCAACGGCGAAGCCAATATTGGCGCGGTAGCTAACATTGTTTTCAGCTCTTTGAATGCTGCGTACTGCTGAGGGTCCAGGACGAACTTATCGGATTTTCTCATTAAGGCATACAATGGCAAGGCCTTTTCTCCCAACACTGCTTATGAACCGGCTTAGCGATGCTAAGCTTCAGGTAAACTTTTGTATGTCCTTCAAATCCTGTGGTATTGTCATTCTTTCGATTGCCCGGATCTTTACCGGATTGACCTCAATGCCTCGGCTCGAGACGAGGAAACCCAGCAGCTTGCCGGCAGGAACACCGAAAGTACATTTGGCCGGATTGAGTTTCATCCGGAACCTCCTTAGGTTATCAAATGTTTGCCGGAGATCATCGATCAGGGTATCTTTTACCTTAGTTTTTATCACGATGTCATCCACGTACACCTGCACATTCTTTCCGATTTGATCAAACAAGCATTTTTGCATACGGCGCTGGTACGTTGCACCAGCGTTGCGCAAACCAAAGGGCATAGTGATATAGCGAGTAAGCCCCGTGCGGGGTAATGAACGCAGATTTTATTTGATCTTCCTTTTTCAAGGGAATCTGGTGGAAACCGGAATAGGCATCCAGGAAGGACAACAACTCACACCCAGCGGTTGAATCAATCACTTGATCGATTCGTGGCAAAGGGAAAGGGTCTCTTGGGCAAGCTTTGTTGAGGTTGGTGTAGTCGATGCACATGCGCCACACCTTGGGAGCTTTTGCCTCCAGGTTCTCATCTTTCTTCTTTTCAACCATCACCGGATTGGCCAGCCACTCTGTGTGCGTGACCTCCACAATGAATTTGGCAACAAGCGGTTTGGTTACCTCTTCTCCTATGATCTTTCTTCTATCTTCAGCGAACCGGCGCAAAGGTTGTCGCACCGGCTTGGCATCTTTCCGAACGTTCAAGGAGTGCTCAGCCAGCTCCCTCGGAACACCTACCAAGTCTTCAGTTGACCAGGCAAAGATATTCCGATTCTCACGGAGGAAGCTGACGAGCGCGCTTTCCTATGCTTGATCAAGGCCGGCACCGATACGAGCGGTGCGCTCGCGGGTAGGCCGGGTCCAGCACAATGTCCTTTGTCTCATTCGTTGGCTTGAATGCCGGAGCACTCAAACTTGCACTCATTGCCGCTAAGCTCAACTGTGAGGACTGAGCCAGCGCAACAGCTGTTTGCATCCTTTTCTTTTCCTCCGCGATCACCAGCGATTCCGCTAGGTTCGATCCGGCAGACGCCGTTTCCAGCGAGACCTTGTAGTTCCCCACCACAGTTAGTGGTCCACGAGGTCCCGGCATCTTCATCTTGAGGTAAGCCGTATGGGTTGAGGCCATGAAAGCTGCCAATGCCGGTCTTCCCAGCAATACATGGTAGGGACTGTCTAGATCCACCACCTCAAACTCCAAATTTTCCACCCGGCAATTGTCACGTCCTCCGAATGCTACGTCCACCCGGACTTTTCCAACCGGTGCACAGGACAAACCCGGAACGATTCCATGGAAGGTTGTGCGCGTCGGCTGAAGCATGTTTTCTGTTATGCCCAGTGTATGCATGGTATGCTTGTACATGATGTTGATGCTACTGCCATTATCTATCAGCACTTTGCTGAACTTCACTCGAGTCTGTGGCCCTTTCATGATTGGGTCCACAACAAGAGCATATCCACCCGGATTCGGCATGATCTTGGGGTGATCCTTGATCGACCAAGCAATTTCCTGGTTGGACCACTGCATGTACTTGGGCACTGCCGGCATCACGGCATTCACTTCCATGGAGCGGCGATGTAGACTCTGCCTGTCTGTCGGCTCAGTGACAAAAACAACACAGCACACATGTGGATCTTCGTAAACATTCCGGCCTAAAGGTGGTGGTGGAGGCAGCTGGTTACCATCTTGTTCCACCCGGTTAACTTGCTGGTACTGCTGCCGGTTTGGCTGCACCGGTAAAGCATTTGGCCCGGTAAGCGGCGGCGGTGGCGGCATCTGCTGCTGCCGCGGCATGTCCGGAGGTGGCATCATCGCATTGCCTCCTCGCCCTTGGGCATATTTTACTGTCCCTTTTTCCATCAAGTACTTGGTCCAGGTACAATCCTTCGTCAGATGGTTTGACGGGTGTGCCGGATTCGGTGTGTGCCACCGGCAGGGTTGGTCCATGGCAGCTTCCATGGTGTATTTTGCGGGTTCTTGCCGGTTTCTTTTCGGACCCGGGGTTTCTTTTCCACCCATTGTTTCTTTGGACCCGCCCATGGCTGCGATCCGGTTCTTTGCCTCCGGCTGCCACCGGCATCGAGTCTTCTCGCACAGCGAGCAACTTGCTGCGGGCCATACCTTCGATCCGGAAATCTTCCCTCCTCTTGTTGTTCCGGTTGTCCCGGTGTTGCTCTTGGCGTAGCTGTTCCGGTTCAGGTTGCAGTGCCGGCTGCGTTGGGTCTCCCAACGCATAGTTATCCGCCACACGTATCATCTCTGCCAACGTTGTCGGCATGTTTCGCTGCAGCCTTTGCCACAACGGCGAACCTCTTTTGCACCCACTGCTGAACCAAGCAATGGCCTGCGCCTCGATTATTCCTTCGCAAGAGTTCCTTATGGTGTTCCACCGGGCCAGATAATCCCGGTCTGTTTCGTTCGGGCGCTGCAGACACAGAGCAAGTTGCTGCGGCCTGTTTGGCCTCTGATAGGTACTGCTGAAATTGCTCACAAAAGCCTCCTCAAAATCCAGCCAGCCATTTATGCTTCCTGCCGGCAAGTTGTTTAGCCAGATTCTTGCCGGTCCAACCAGAAACGACGGTATGATCCTTACGGCCCAACGCCGGTTTCCTCCTCCGGCTACGGTTCCTCCGCCTCCAGCGACGTATACCGCGGTCACGTAATCCGCGAGCCAATCTTCCGGCTTCGTAGTGCCATCGTATGTTTTTGTGTCGCGGGGCAACGTGAAGTTGCGAACCGGTGGCTTTTCTCTCATGATTCTTGGGCCAAAGCACTTTGGACCTGGAGGACCTTCCTCCTCGATCATTTCCGACAAGTATACTCTATCCAGACGGTGCCTCGCATCCCGTTCCGGTAAGTATCTCTCTCCCAAGCGTTCTCCCAGAGGGTTCCGGTATGCTGCCGGTCTGTTAGAATCAGCTTCATCGTAACGTTCCGGTGCCGCGGCCCTTGCCTGCCGGTACCTTGGTGGAGGCATCTCTTCCTCATCTTCATCATACGCTGCCCTTGCAGCCGGATAGTTTTGCCCGGTTTCATGTTTACCGGTATGTTTGTTTCCGGCATAGCCTTCTCTGGCGTAGCCTCGCTCTGCCCCTTGGCTCTTTCTACCGGCATCGTGTTGCCCGGCTTTCTGTTTACCGGCTAGGACCGGATCATACACAGTCATCTGCCGTGCGTTCACCTCTTTTTCTTTTCTTCTGTCCGGATGGGGGGATGAGGCCTGCCCCTGGGACTTGCTTCCGGCATTCTTTGTTGAACGCGCGGATTTCGAGGCTATTGCTTTGTTCAGCCTAGCCAAGCTGCTCAGCGTTCTGCTGCTCTACGGCGTCAAGCAGCTCTCGACACGCTCTTGTTGTTTTGCCGAGCCTCTCCGGTAAGCGAATCACACGGATCTACGAGCAGCCTTGGCAGCTTTTATTGTTTTATCCGGACTGCTGTATTTAGGTTTCTCTACAATGCTAACGGTATGCGAGGTACTTTTGCCGGTAAGAACTTCCTTACGCAAATCCCGATCTAGATTGCGAGCCTTTAGCCGGTTTTCCGGTATCCTAGCAGCATGAGCGCTAACCGAAGCAAAGCCATGGGCAGCGTTATACTCACGTACGGTTAGGTTCAGCTCGCGCTGCGCCTTGACGACGTCTTTGCCGCTCTCGAGTATCCTCAGGCGCTGCGCCTCCAGCTCCGCCTGAGCCGCTGCCGGGTCGATGTTCTGCGCGATGGGGGTTGCCAGCGCGTTCATCGCCGTTTGGAGAGGCGTTGCCGGTGGCGCGGATGATGCTCCCGCTGCGCCCGCGTCGCGCTCCAGCGGTGGCTTAGCCGCACGGGTCGAAACCGCGCGACCAGCACCTTCAGCCTCAGCCTCTTTTCCTGCACCAGCCACACCAGTCATCATTACCTCGACGCTGCCGGGCGCGCGACCGGCGCAGAGCCATCTTGGCGGGTCCGGTGCCACCAGCACCGGCGAGAGGCGCTGGCGCACGGGGACGGTGCCGAAGTAGATGCGGTGGCTGCCGAACTCGATGACGCGGCCGTTCTTGGGGAAGATGCCGCCGTTGGCGAAGCAGCCCGCGTTGTCGTTGATGAAATCGGTGGAGTAGAAGCTCTGCACAAGCGCAGACACCGTCCGCTCGCCGGCGAACTCTAGGAGGCCCGCCCGAATGTGTACTCCAGCATGCGCCACTTCATGCCCCACGGTGGGCGCCAACTGTCGTCGTGGTGAACGAGCGAGATGCCATAGGATGGCTTAAGTTGGGGCCGAATGGACGTATGAGGATTCGGGGGAGGGTTTGCGATTAGATGGGAAGAACTTCCGGATGCTCTCCTCAAGAACACAACCAGAGGCAGGTATGCAAGAAGAGAGACAAGAGGAAGAACTCTTTACTAGATCGCTAACTTCATTGATCTCAACATGGTTACAGGTTTCTCAGTACACAGATCTCTCTAAGGTCTCGCTACGTGCCCGTGAAGAAGGGCTGCCCCCTCTCCTTATATAGGGGAGAGGGTGGCTTACACTGGAAGAAACCCTAATGGCATCTTTGACTAGACAAACTACTTTACAAAGCTACTTTAATCATAGCTGACGCTGGAGTCCTCTTTAATCAGGGGCGCTGACATCGTCCGGCTTCTTTGACCGTCACTCTTCTCTTTATCGTCAGCCCTTCGTCAAAAGCTACTTTGCTTAGCTCATCTTTGTCTTCTAGCTCTGGAGAGAATCTTTGACCGGTCTTGCCGACAAGCCCTTCCTTCCGGTGGCCCGGTACCTTTTCTACTCGGTTCCGGTATCCTCCTTATGAGGATACCGGCTTAGCCTGTTTAGCCAAACGCTTATCTTAGACTCCGGTACGATCATCTAACCGGTATCCTGATGGCTCAAACCATCCGGTTTGGCATGCCTTTGGCATACCGGGGGTCATCCCCCCAACAATAAAGGTGACAAGTAGTGATGCTGAAATAAAGAGAAGATCATGTCACTTTTGACATTTTGCAAAACAACTCCAAATTGAACCAAACCACCACCAATCCAACACATTAATTATATAAATGAGATCCACCAAAAAGAATTTCAAAATTCAAACAAAAAGTTCTTGCGGCCATTTAATCAAACACTTGGCAGGCATGTTTTCCATTTGGTGTTACATGCTATTATCCAATGGTTCTTGGCCTAAACCCCTTTGATACTGAGATGATAAGTGCCTCTCTATGATCCTTGCACATAGCCAAGTACTTGCCCGGGTTGATTAAAGTGAGAAAGTGAGAGGAGATGCTCCATGCCATGCACACCCGGCCACCTTTGGCATCTCCACCTCTGGCCACCATTTCAACTCATCCTCTTGTCCTGGAGCATCTACAACACTCAAGGACGACGAGGGTACAAGCCCCAGCAACGCCAACGCTCGGCATTGGCCAGAACGCGCTCGCCCAAAACACGCCAGGACGTGCCAGCACGCGCGGTGACCGCGCTCTGGCCGCGCCAGGACGCCATGCGCTCGAGCACCCCCGTCCTCCTCCTGCATCCCTACCACTGCGTCGAGCAGCTACTCCCCGCCCTCTACACACCAGACACCATCCCTAGCCTGCCCCTGCTCCGTCGCCGTCGTCCTCGACCAAATGATGTCGCACGCTCTGCCGCACTCCCTGCAAGCTCGTGTGCAATCCCGTCGCCCTTTTCTCTGCGCCAATGCACGTTGAGTATCGCCAGGACACCGCCTATCTCTAGCAGTCCTTCACTTGCCCCTTGGCTCGCCGGAAACGCCACGCCATGGCCGCTCCCCCACAGCACCCCACGGCCACCTCCCTCCCGCTATAAATACAGGACCTCAGCCCTCCATTTCTTCACACAACACGCTCCCCTCTCACCACCGATCCTCCTCCCCGCTCAATTTCACCTCACACCGCCGGAGTAGCTCGAATCGCGAGCTCGAAGCCGCCGGAGCTCGCGGAAGCTCTGCTTCGATTGGAGCCTCCCCGAGCGCCGCCGCTGCACCAAGCTGTTCCTCGTCGACAACCACTTCTCCGCGCATACTCGCCGCACACCCGCAACGGCTCGGTAGGCTCTCCGACCCCCTAGGCTCGCCGCCAGTGAGCTCGCCTCTCGCCGGAGACGACGACGCTCACACGCCGTCGATCTCCTTTCTAATCCAACGGCCCCCTTTGCTCGTACCGCTTCGCTGTGTTAAAACACACTGACAGGCGGCCCCCACCTCGTCA
Organism: Lolium rigidum; assembly: GCF_022539505.1. Taxonomy (NCBI): domain Eukaryota; kingdom Viridiplantae; phylum Streptophyta; class Magnoliopsida; order Poales; family Poaceae; genus Lolium; species Lolium rigidum. The sequence continues at coordinate 157,854,640 of NC_061508.1, forward strand.
GGGCAGCCCACTCGCACCCGTGGCTTGTTGGGCTGCGCAGTAAAATTAAGGGATTTCTAGTTTCGTGCCCCTGGTTCGTTAGTTGTACTCAGTTTTCCCCAGCCTCTTAACTTTTCCTCAGTTTTCCCCTCCCTCTAGTTTGAAACCCCTTTCAGAGGCTCGGACGGGAGGGTTGCCGTCCGTTCGCGAGGCCTTCCGTTACCGGTGACGGCTAGGGAGCCGCGGTGGTTTTGACTTGACCGTTGCTTTCGAAATGTGTTGACTATTGACTGGAAGAGCTGACCCAAAGCTTTCCCCTCCGTCCGAGACTCGGAGGAGCTCACACACCGCCCCTCCGCCGCCACGCCATCCTGCCCACCTACCTTATGGCGTCGTCCGCCGCCGAGCCGGCCACGCCCCACCACCACCCCGGGCTCCGCCTCCACCGGATCCGGATCTACCCTGTCCTCTTTGTAATTCCGTCTGGTGTGCGGACTATTCCCGCCAGCCGTGGAGAAGATTGGGAATCGGAGGGATCTAACGCATGGATTCCATCTGGGTAAGCATCGTCTGCCTATCCCATGTGAATTAACAGTAGGCAGTTTTTGAGCGCCAATCGTTGTTGCTCAACTAACTGCGTTGCTTTTCGAATAGGATGGATCCAGCGCTGGCTTTTCGGCTGGTGGTTACGCTGGATTCTAGCTTTACGCGTGATTCTAAACGCTGTAAGACTGGGTTTAACTTCCCTGCGGTGGTTGCAACCACCATCTCGTTAACGGATTTCAAAGCTAACATCTACGATAACTACACCTGGAGCTCTCTCGATGCCACCTAGACCCGTACCAACACAAAGATGGCTGCAGAATCCACTTGTATACTCTAGAAGACAAGTACAAATGGAACAAGTAGATGCACTAGAGGAGCAACAAGACCAGGGGCAGGCGGAGAAACCGGCCCATTGGACATGAAAATCAAGGAAGCACAAGTGTAGATTCTGCGGAGGAGAATCAATCTCAGACTGAGTCCAGTAATAGCCTAGACTTGCCAATTGCAATAAGAAAAGGGATAAGGAAAGTTGGGCCCCCAAAGCGACTAAGTTATGATGACTATGACGTAGGAAATTATATTTCTTACGAGGCATTGTCACCCTCTTTTCGGGCTTTTGTTGCTTCACTGCAAACTGTATCTGTTCCTAAGGATTGCAAGGCAGCCAGGTTGGACGCGAGATGGTGCAATGCTATGATGGAAGAATTAGAGGCCTTGAAGAAGAATAAAACATGGGAGTTGAAAGATCTCCCTAAAGGAAAGAATACAGTAGGCTATAAGTGGATCTATTCTGTAAAACAAAATGCTGAAGGAAAAGTGGAGAGATATAAGGCAAGACTTGTGGCAAGAGGATATAGTCAGACTTATGGCACTGACTATGATGAGACGTTTGCACCAGTGGCAAAAATGAGCACTGTCAGAATATTGACCTCTTGTCCAGCAAATTTCGGATGGCCCTTGCATCAACTTGATGTCAAAAATGCATTTCTACATGGTGATCTTCAAGAGGAGCTGTATATGGAGATGCCACCAGGATTTGTCATCCCTGAAACTTTTAAGGGAAGGTATGTAGACTGAAGAAATCTCTATATGGTCTCAAACAATCTCCATGTGCCTAGTTTGATAGGTTTAGACAAGTGGTGTGTGGCATGGGATATGGTCAATGCAATGGAGACCATACCGTATTTTTACAGACATCCCGAGCAGAAAATCACTATCCTTGCCGTGGATGTTGATGATATTATTATCACGGGAGATGATGATGCGGAAATCGCAAAACTGAAAGGATGCTTGAGTCAAGCCTTTGAGGTGAAAGATTTGGGAAAACTTAAATACTTCCTTGGAATAGAAGTTGCAAGATCATCAAAAGGGATATATCTATCTCAAAGAAAGTATACATTGGATCTCTTAGATGATATGGGCATGCTGTGGTGCAGAGTGGCTTCAACACCTATTAACCAAAATAATAAAATCACAGCAGAGTCTGGAGAACCCATAGACAAGGAGAAACATCAAAAACTTGTTGGAAGACTAATATACTTATGCCACACGAGACCAGATATATCATTTGCAGTGAGTGTAGTGAGTCGCTATATGCATGATCCGCGGGATGTACACTTGGAAGCAGCTCAAAGAATCTTGATATACTTGAAGGGCACTCTGAGAAAAGGATTGTGGTTTAAAAGTAATGGACACCTAAATGTAGATGGATATTGTGATGCAGATTGGGCTAGCTGCTTAGATGATCGAAGATCCACCTCAGGGTATTGTGTTTTTGTTGGAGGAAATTTGGTGTCATGGAGAAGTAAGAAACAATCCGTTGTCTCGAAATCAATAGCCGAAGCAGAGTATAGAGCTATGTCACAAGGCCTGGGTGAAATGTTGTGGGTACGAAACCTTCTAAGAGAGCTGAAAATTTTAAGGCAAGGAAGCTTGAAAGTGTGGTGTGATAATATGTCTGCCATAAACATAGCAAACAACCATGTCCAGCATAAGCGAACTAAACATGTGGAGATAGACATATTCTTTATTAAAGAAAAGATTGATGCAGGGATTATCTCATTGGCTTATGTGAGATCAGGACAACAAGTGGCAGATTGTTTAACAAAAGGGCTAGGATCGAAGGAGTGTAATCTTTCCTGTGCCAAGATGGGGATGATTGACATTTATCACCCATCTTGAGGGGGAGTGTTGGATAATTGTTGGTGTATCTGTTGGGCTATCTTCTTGTTCTCTGTTGTGGCCCATCTGGCCCAGCCCAGTCCTGACCTATATAAGATGCTTCTATCTATGTAACCCTAAGCTGAGAGAGTTCCTCCCTGCATCCTTCTTCTACCTCAGGTTAGGCCCTCACCTCTGCCCACATCATCCCCTTGCTCCTCTCACCTCGCCCTCCAATTCTCATGGATTTGGTGATTGCCCTCTGCACCCACTCTAGGGACATCACAAGCAATAACAATTGTGTAACCAACTAACTATTAGCAAGGCAGGAGCCAGGAATAGAAATTAAAAGAACTTCATCATCCTCCACAGAATCCCAACAAGATGAATCCGAGAGAGGTGAATTATAGAGGGATTGGTCACTTAGAGATGGGAGGTAAAAGGTTGTACTTATGTGCCGTCGAAGATGCTAGTCCAGTGGTCACCCCCTCCTCCTCCTTTCTCTTGCACCAGCAAGGCCTCTTCTCCTCCGCATCTCTACGTCGTCGAGATGCTGACGGCACTGCCTCCTCGTCCGCACCGCGCGCCGTTTCCTGTCACCATCGCCATCTTGCCCGTTGCCGTGGCCACCATGATCCGGCATAAACAGCATAATACAGCCATAATTAGAGCCTGTGTATTCTGAGGAAACATGAAGAGAGAGAAATCAAAGATCGAAATGTGTATTCTCGAAAAAACGAGATGTCAAAGATCTGCAAGCTAGGAAACGAACCTGGGCATCGTACATGGCTGCTGCAAGAAGCAGTAAGATGAACGATTGATGAAGATGAGCATAATTAGCATCATAAAGTAGAGGAGAGTAGGCGGACATGCAAGAAACGGCGTTCATTACAACCGGAAAAGTAACGGAAGAACGGGGGCGGCACACCTTCTGTGTCATCAATTGCACAAGCAATGGCGGCGGCGGTGCGATGCTTCCTTGGTCTTCCGAGGCATGGTACAATTCAATAGCTGAAAGTTAGGCCACATAACTAAGAAAGCGGCCCAATGACAGCCCGGTTCACGAGACGATCTCCAAGTCATTTCCAAGAGTAGCGGCCCAGCTATGTTGGGCCGACAGGATCGTGCAGCCAACACAACGAAAAATGACCAGACGGGAGCAGTGGTTGAAGGATAGATCTAGAGCATCCATGAGCGAGATCGGACGGCTGACAACCTCAAAACGCTGTGGAAGGGTCTACGTGGTTCTGTTATACTAAGGCGGTTGTCAAAAAAAAGAAAGTAGAGGTCTATGGAAGGTATGCCTTCCCGACCATTCCATATGTGCCCATAAAATCGCCGGTTTCCGAGCCGGAGACAAAGACATCCCCGGCTGTGGATTTGTTTTTTTGGAATGTAATCTTGTTTCACATTTATACCAGTTTTAGAGCGTTTGCAATACCAGGTGACCTAGGATATCTAGCCATATATAAACACGAAGACTGTCGATCGATCCTGCATCTCATCCCTACCGGCGGCGGCATGAGCGGCCGCGATCTCTTCGGCGCGCTGCAGGATGATCTCATCCAGCACGTGCTCTCCTTCCTGCCCTCTCGCGAGGCGGTGAAGTCGGTCACGCTCGCCCGTCGTTGGCGCCACCTGTGGAGATCAACGCCCGCTGTCCGCGTCAACGGCTCCGGCGAAAATTTTCCGACTACGAGTACGACCCGCGCGAGGTCGACCCTCACGTCGACCTCTGGATCAGGCACGCCGTCTGGACCTGCCGTGCCCGCTCCCTCGTCGCCCGCTTCCAAGATAGCCCCGTAATGTGGTGGCCCCAGAACCGGCGTTCATCGGCTTTTCCGCACCAGCAGCAACCATTCGCCTCCCCGCACCTGACGACCTTGCACCTCCACCGCGTCCAACTTCGCCACGACCACCTCCTCGACTTCTCCCCCTGCCGGGCTCTTCTGAACCTCACCCTCAGCGAGTGCATTCTCGACGGCGACGCCCTGCTATCGCCCTGGCTGGAGCGCCTCTGCATCATCGGCTGCAGCATTCCGATCCACAGCAAACATGGCCCCATGGGGATGAGGATTGCCACGCCCAGACTCCGTCATCTACAGCTGTCCGATGACAACAACGACGACGACTGCTTCTCCAGAGAATTGGATATATTATACTGATCTGTCGTCATCTCTCGAGAGCATGCCCTTGTTGACCAGTGCCAGCATCCAGTTTATCGGCACCGCCACCGTTGGTGATGATCATGCCACTGCCGACCGCGCTTTGCTTCTGCATGGCTTGGCGGAGGCCACCAGCCTGGAGCTCGTAGCATCCACGGAAGAAGGAAGGGTTTGTCAAATACTACTACAAACTTTAATTGTTTTTTCTCGGATTACATAATTATTACTTGTGCAGCTAGCTTCTTCACAAGTTTTCCGTTTCCACCCATCAATCAAGCTTTTCACTCTCCGTTTATTTGTTCTGTGTCCAGCCGATCTTGCTCAAGGATTTGACATGGTGTCCTACATTCACCAAGCTGAAGATCTTGATGCTTAACGAGTGGTGTGTGTATGATGATGTAACTGCGCTTGCATGCCTCATGCAGCACACACCAAGACTAGAGAATCTCATTTTGCAACTTGAATTCGAGGTAATACTCGGTTCGTTTCTTCTTACAGACTATTTTACAGTCATTGCGCTTGCCACATTTTTAGGTTATATACTACCACCGGTTCAAAATACATGAGTGTATTTATAAAACTATGTTGTCAAACCTTTTACTCTTTGAAATCTAATTAATTAACAACACCTATTAGAGTTGTTTTGAAAAATAGTTTCAACTTTCAAAACATGTACTGTTACATACCCATACGATCGACCATGCATCCTGAAAGTTACTTGCTGCAATTTTTCAACTCGTCTTTTTTGAAACCGGAGAGGACATGTTAATCCTCATATATGACCTTGTACAAAAAATAAACCCCATCGATGCTCATAGTCCCACATGCCATGCACGCGTTGGGACAAATAGAGTCTATTTTGCAGGGACATGCATATATGCAGTTTTAACACATGTTTTCTTATTCTGCAGAAATCCCATGTTCTTGAGGTGAAAACAGATAGTCATATTACATCAAAACATTCATGTCATACCTTTGAGCACCTTAAGACTGTGGAGATAAAGAAGTGTCGTCGATCTTATGACATAAGGGTTAAAGAAATTTTGAAATTGCTCGGTGACTGGGGCATACCTAGCAGTAAAATCAGTATCCACTACAAGAAATCTAAAGGTCAGTCATAATGCAGAACAAATTCCTTTGTGTTATTATTTTGTATTTTTGTGTGAATAAAGTCTACTCTAAATGATACAAAAGGGAAAACAAATAACTGCCTCGAGAAAAATGTTTAAATGATATAGAGAAAGGAGACTATGCTTATACTCCATTCGTTCTCTTTTAATCTACATCTTAGACTAGCATTTTGTTTCATATTAGTCTACATTTCATCTTTGTAATAAATAGCACAGAACACAAAGCAGTCTTACTCTCTGTATTGGATGTCATTGTTTCAAGGTAGCTTGAATTGGTTAAAAGTAGTGGTATTAAATGATTTTCTAATTGATCTTAAAATTTATAGAATGTAGAACAGAGTATGTATTCGTTGCACATGTAACAAAATTCAATTACAGTGTGCCACAGTTCGTAGAATTAGTATACATTGGTGGTCTAGCTAACAGCTAACATTAGTCATCCAATTGGCTGGCATTTAGTACATTTTAGTTTACTATTACTATTATGCTCAATAAGTGTATATTTTGTTGTATTTAAGAATCAATATTTCCCATCGAGTCATTCATGGCTAGCTAAGTATTACCTCCGTTCCAATGAATAACCCTTATATTTTCTTTTCAAAAGACTGTTTAAAGTTTGACTAGTTTTTTTAAGTCATTAATATGTACTGTATAATCTAAAATCAACACCGATAGATATATGATGAAATATGTTTTCAATGATATCTATATAATATATCATAGTTTTAAATGGTTTCTTTAAAAAATTAGTCAAACTTTACTTAGCTTGACTTTCCCAAAATATAGGCCTTACTTATTGGAACAGATGGAGTATATTATTTGGAACACCATTAGCGTGAGTTTGCACTTTGGCGACTAGCGGTAGCATGGTAACTTGATGGCTAGGAGCAAAATTCGCATATGTGTTCCTTGGACATTTTACTCAGGCTTTATGATTTTCTCTCTCGCGGGTGACCATGATCCAGATTGATGAAAAGTTTTTGAATCTCTCTACATATTATATTTTGAAGCTCAGCGGCAAATAAATTTTATTGGAGATTTCAAAGTTAAGGAAATTTCCCCGAAATTGTTGAATGTTACTTAGTTTTTTTAGTCCCCTCCTCTCTAATTTTTTGAAAGCTTCTACCTGAAGGTTGCAAGATGATTTCTGTTGAACCTTTGTCTAAAAATCTAAAGATTCTTCTATTTTTATTTTGGTGTCGATGTTGGTGCCAGTGGCATTAATTTGAACCGATTACACAAAAAATATGAACATTAAGAAGCGTGTAACATGTAATTGGAAATGGGATGGTCAAATTGATTGTAGAGTTCGATCCTTCGACTTGTTATAGGTCAGCCATCTAAGCAAAGGAAATTTCATTCTGTTTAGTTGTCATGTATAAAGTCCACTCAAAGGGAGTACATCGACACAAAATGAAAAACAATTAACTATCTATCGAAAAAATGTATAAATGATTAGGGAAAGGCAACCATTCTTACATGTATCTGGTGTACGCGTAACAAACATTCAATTACCGCGTAGCAGAATTCATTGTGTTACTATCTAGTGGTAGCTAACAACTAATATTATGCTGAATAAATGTATTTTTTCTGGGCTTGAAAGATCAATAGATATTGATCATCTGCTTTTACTTTCCCATTATTTTTTCTGTTATTGAAAAATCAATAGATATTGATCATCTTCTTTTACTTTCCCATTAGATATGTGTAAGTTATATACGGAAACAAGTGAAAGGAGAAATTAAGTAGAGTAAATTGTGGAGGACTTAGCTCCTGCCTTGGTTATAGAGAATTGGCCCTCTGCACCTATAGTCTCAAATAGAGGGAGTAGTACAAAATTTGTTTTTTATAAAGATAATATTTAATATTGCTTAGATACAAATTACATCGACCTACTTTCTTTAGGTATTTAGATGCACCTTTTAAGTTTTTAACTTGTTACATTACCTGGTCAGTGGATGGGTGCTATACATGGTTAATGGCCCTTTTAATAGTACCTATGAAAGAAAAAAGAATTAGTAGTTGCTTAAAAATATGCTCCAATGAATTAATGTGCACCGGATTGATTTTTTGTGCTGGTTCCCAGGTAAAAAGTAACACACCAAGTTCTAGCTTCAGATGGGTTCAAGCAGCATGCAGATGAAGGATGAGCACTACCGAAACCTACATGTGGGTGATATATAGAAACATGTTTTTTTTTTTTTGAGATAACAACAAGATATGGAAGTTTTTTTGGTTCTCGTTATGTTAGAAGAGCATATTTTTATTCTAAGGAGTTTTGTGACGATGTTGTTGATGGTGGTTTCTCAAGCTGCATGTGAGGCTATGCATGCATTTTCTCGTTTTTGTTGCTCACCCAGAATTTTTTTAAAATCAAATCTACTGTAAATTTCCTTAATATCTCTTGATATTCAAATCTAAATGTTGTAGTAGATCCATTTTCTACATCTATCTATATACTACTTAAAAAGGAGGAACAGGTTCCTTATTCTGCCCATACGTCCAATCTTTTCGTCGTTCTCGTTGTAGTTCCGTTCCGCACGCGCATATGGGCCGCGCAAACATGGGCCGCGTCCACCGCCCACACGCAAAGGATCCCGTCCTCGCCTCCCCCTCGCCTCGCCTCCTAGGCTGCCTGCTGTTCCCAACGTCGCCTGCCGCCGCCGCGACGTGCCGCCATCAACGCTCCGGAGCGCGTCGTCCTGGAGTGGATCGATGGACGCCACCACCAACCAATACCAGCGGCAGTAAATTTTGATCTGCTGCCGCTACTGCTCCTTCCTGGTCTGGAGTCTGGACACCTCACTCTGCCTCCGCCAGTCCGCCTCCCCCTCCACCTCCTCCAGTGCCCCAATGGTTCCCCTCTCGGCTGCTCGCGCGCCGCATCGGCGCTGCCGCGGGGTCCCGAGGAGGGTTATGCTGCTCGCTGCTCGGGGTCACACGAATCAGGCCTCACGGGAGCCTATTTCCTCGCCTGCGGCGACTGCTTTCGAGGTTCAGAAAATGATCTTTCGATTTCGCCTCCGAGAACTAGCGACGGGGTGTTTGGGCGTTTCCGGAGTCTATATCGAGGTCTGCTAGCTCGCTGCCCGCAATGCCGCAGAGGTTGGGCGTCAATTTCTAGGGTTTTGCTCGCGGATTTGCGGAGAGAGATCCAGGGATCATCTCGAATGCGGCGGCATATCCGCGGTCCAGTGCTTGGTTTGGTTTTCCCGGAGCAGGCATCGCCTCCTCGATTTGGTTTCCTGCTAAGCTCGTGAAGGCGAGGAGGAGGGGTTTTGGGGGAGAATTAATTCGGTGATTCAGTTGCAATGTCCGGGTCTAGCTCAAGGGGGTGGCTGTCACCGGCGTCTGGCGGTGGAGACTCTGAGCAGAGGTCCGCGGGGAGCAGGACCAGGTATGTGTCTGCTATACGGGGCCGGAAGGCGTCGCGGAGGACTGGGAGGGATTCCGTCGCTGCAGCAGCAGTGGAAGAGAAGAAGCCGGCTGCCGTGCCTACATTGCTGCCGTCCCTCAGCATACCCACAGGGATGCGCCGGCAGGAGCTGCTGCTGCGCTCAGGTTTCTCTCTTGACGTGTCGTGCTCATCGGACTCGTTCTGCAGCCGGGCGTCCACAGGGCGGATCGGGAGGCTGGTGTTCGGGCCGAGGAAGAAGAAGGCCATCTCTTAGACTGATCATAAGCTTGCTGCCATGCTGGAAAGGGAGGCTGGATAGACTTCTCCGGGTTACGCTTCTGGTCCGAAGAGGAGGTGTGCATGGGTGACAGCAAATACATGTGCGTCTTTTTCCGCATTTTCTTTAACCACTGCCAGGCCCCATAGAAACTGTCTACCTGAGACTGTCCCTTGGCCCGCGGGTCTGACACAAGGTTAGAATCCGAGCTCTTCCAGAGTGGTATCTCACTGATGGCTCGGGCCCCCCGGAAGGGGCCTTCTTCGCCTTCCACCTAAGCTGCGCAGGAAAGGCCCAAAGCCAATCCCAGGGAACAGTAAAGCTTCATAGGGTCTTTCTGTCCAGGTGCAGGTAGTCCGCATCTTCACAGACATGTCTATTTCACCGAGCCTCTCTCCGAGACAGTGCCCAGATCGTTACGCCTTTCGTGCGGGTCGGAACTTACCCGACAAGGAATTTCGCTACCTTAGGACCGTTATAGCCCTGTTGAACATACAAGCCTGCAATTCATCTAGCACAATCGTTTTAGTACTGCGGTAGTGGTTTTGTTGTAGGAACAGCTAATCTCCATCAGATCTACTCCCTCCATTCCCATGTAATCGACATGAGCTACTCCCGGCCTATGTAGTATGCACGTACACGTGCACGTTGATGAAATCGGAACCGAGGGACTACAATTCAGATTGGAGGGTCCATTTTTTGTTGAGTATAAAATGCTACTAGATCCTAGATGATGCCAACCCGGGAACAGGACTTTATCATTCATTTTTGTCCAAAGCATTTCAGGGCTCTCTGATCTTTAGAATTTCAACTCTTATGAAGAGATGTTATTTCTGTGTGTTAGATACTTAAGTTGCAATGACTAAGAATATGATCAAGTAGCATTGGCCTTCATCATACATCTAAAGATGCATCGACCTTCTCTACTGCTGATCATGGTTGGTTTGTACCAGACTACACCACAGTTGGATTAAAGGTGTCTTTCCCATTACGGAATATATATTGTCATGATCTATACAGAGAAAAGTATTAGACGTAGTTTAGGATGAATGGACATTTACCTCAATATTTGCTAGCGAATTTCTGTTTCTTCTACAACAAATGGTCATTGTTATTGTGATGGGATTGTAAATTATTGTTTTCCCTCTTAAACTGGCTCATGATTGCATAAAAATGCTTAGGTAAATTCTTGGTATTTTCTGGACAAATCAATTCATTTTTTGATTATTTTTTATGTTACTTATTTATGAAAGGTTCTTCACGACTTCCATTGGAGACGTTAGTTACTGGTATCATCATACATCTAAAGGTGCATATGGACCTTCTCCGCTGCAGATCATTGTCTTGCGAGATTCATTTAATGTTCAGGAACAAAATTTATTTTCGCACTTGGTACACACAGTTTTTTGCTCATTAACATCGTATACCAAATTATTTAGTGTTCTGAATTATTGGAGGTACACTCAGTTTGAGATCGGTTTTCTTAGTGCCAACTTCAGTTCATGGTGGCATGTTCTTTCCAGGTAGTGTTTAACTGCATATTGTTATTGTTAACACACCATGATTATGCGTCGTTAATTTTTGCGACTGGTGTCTTGCTAGATTCATGTAATGTTCATGAATGAAGTTTATTTCAGCACTTGGTACACACGGTTTTTTGTTCATTAACACATATACCTTATTGTTTAGTGTTATGAAGGATTGGAGGTACACTCAGATTGAGATCGGTTTTCTTTAGTGCCAATTTCAGCTCATGCTGGCATTTCTTTCAGGTAGTTTTTAACTGCATATTTCTACAGTGTTAACAGACTATGATTATGCGTAGTTATACTGAAATGTACTTTAGCAAATTGGGCTACAAGCTGGACACTAAAGGAGACGGAGTCATTAGAAGGGAAGCCATGGGTCGGCGCTCAGCGGCTTTTGGCCTGGGAAAAGAAGCTTGTGCAGGAGGTCAGGATATTTCTTCTATCCGGTCATCACGGCCAGCAGTACAAAAGGGGCATAGCCTACTTGCCTACATCCCAACGTTGTGCTTCATCGACATCATCAACGTGAAATTGATCCAGGTTCCAAACTTTTGATCTACATGCATGTAATTCATGGTCTCCGCATCTATACTTCTCCTTGACATTGTTACAATCAGGTTCCAATGCTGTGATTATTTATTCTGTCGGAATGGTGTGTCAATCAGTCTGAAGTCGACCATAGTTTCTTCAGTGCAGTATGTATTTCTCACAACAGCAAATGTTATTCTAGCTCCAATTTCTTCTGTAGGCAAGCTGGCCCAAAAAAAGAACTGATGATTCTCCTCCATGTTTTAAAAGGTAAATCATTTGGCATGCATTAATATGGTTGTGGCATCATACTAATTTGCAAAGCTTCAAACTCGACACTGAGGTGATTTGAGCTTGAACATAATATTTTCCTTATATCTCTTTATGGTTCAAGCCACACAATACACATAATATAGTATATTTTTACCTTCAGAAATACTATATGTATTTGATGTATTTTCTTTTGTTGGTGATATGAACTAAATTTGGTGTAGTTTCTGTGTATTCAAAAATCCACTATGGATTTGTTGTATATTTTAGCCTATCTAGGTCTGTGTTCTATTTTTGATGCGACTATTGGTTATTAGAATTCTGCAACATGGCAAAATTTGATATTTTTTCTGAGTTTAATATGAAGCAATGGTGGATTTTTTTCATAATTTTATGAGTTGAATATGAAGCAATGGTGGATTATTCACCATATTTGTATTCCAAGTTTCAAGAAAGCAGAAAGCTTAAGTGCATAAGCGGAGCAATTGGCCGCTTAAGGCGCTCTAAGTGTGCTTAAGAGTTTCTAAAATTTAGTTGGAGGCTTGCATCTGGGAGCAGAATAGAGAGAACCATCAGTTCTGAACAAGCATATGTGTTTGTGCGCGGGGGCAAAAGATCAGATGGAACTAGATGGAACTATAGAAGACATGAACCAATGGATATAAAGGCATACATCACCATTATCTGCTACCATACCAAGGTGTTTGTGTTTCGAAATCCTAGGCTTGTCGTTGAAGCTGTGGAGAGACAAGGGGGGCAGGTACGGCGAAGATAGGATGAAGAAGCTGCACGCCAAGGACGCGCTGGAGTTCTTCAACCAGGTCATGGTGGATCAGTCCTTGCTCCTGTTCCTGATCACGCTCAGCTCTCGAAGCTCAAGGTGAGTGAATTTTACTTTTCACTCTAGCAATTTTTTAACCAGCAACGGAGATAGAATCAGCAATCCTTATTATTTTCTAAAAATCCTTATCTTTACTATTATATTCGAGTTGGTCGTAGGTCATACAACGCGTTTGGTGAAGGAGATTGGGAACATCCTGACCGTTCGATCTAATCTAAGCCATACAATCTGATCTAAATGACTCCACTCAATCCCACCTATGGTCCTATTGATTCTCATGCTAAGTCGATGTAGCTAATCAAGGTATCAAATTGAAATCAATCAATCAGTATAAATTTACCTTACGTAAATCAATGAAAGCTCTCGTGTCTTTCCAATCAATCTAAGATGTTTTTAGCAAACTTGGAAATCAATCGCAGGGAATTAACGTCCCCAATCGACTCAGCAATTATCACTTCAATCAACGTTCACTAATTTGGAAACCTACGGCAGGCTTGATTTCCCACGTCAATTACCGTAGATCCTCTATCGATGGTTCTCTTCTCTCCCATCCTCCATGGAACTCTTCACACTACATACTCGGAGAGGAGATTGGTCATCTTCCCGCAGATGCGTGACGCGCCGGCCACCCTCGGCCTGGGAGCGCCATATCCTCACTACCCGCACGTGCAGCCACCGGCCGGCCCGATCCTCACCGCCCTCCTCACTGGATGCATCTATGACCTACTCGGTGGAGCGCAACGTGGTGTCGCAGGGGCTCATGAACATCAGCGCCTCTAACCAATGCGTCGGCCGCTTCGACATGGAGATCGAGATCGACGCGCAAGACTATGTGGGCCACCATGATCCATCTATCAACTCCGCCCCTCTCGTATGATGTCAACCTCGAGCACATTGTGGACACACACGACCATGCTCTACTCCGAGACAGCCTTCCATTGCATCTTGCGATAAATGGATGCAATCGATCTCAAGGTAGACCCCAACGATTTGGAGGTGTCCAACTCAATGTCTGGCACTATGGAGTATGGTCGACCTCAAGCACGCCATTGAGTTGACAGATCGAAGGCATCGTCGAAGGACTTTGGCATGTCCCTTCTGTTGCTGTTGAATCTCCTGGCTCGGCGTAGGAAAAACCAAGACTCAAAGGACGGAAGCTATATTTCGACGATTGCTTTTCACGGTAAGTCGCCCAAAGCAGCGATGTACTCGCTGGTGGTGCCAAGTCAGACAGCCACCTCTGCAACCTTCATGCCGTAAGCCTGCAACGGTGGCGGCAAGTCGAACTGCGGCCTCCGCACTGCTCCTCCACGGTCAGCCACGTTGATGCGTTCAGCCAGGTCAGTTATTGTAAACGCCCGTGAGCTCTTCCTTTCTCTCGGTGGCGACGCTGTTGGCTGCCCTTCCTTTTCTAACAAGCGACCGCACAGAAGTTTGGCAACAATGCTGAGGATATTGCCGTCCTTGGCACTGATCCAATGCATGTTGGCCTCCTGTGAACGCTGTCACCGACAACGCAACAAACATGGACTCAGCCGGAAGTAGTGAAGAAGCTTCAGAGAGAAGTTTTCACTCATTGATCGCCCCCTCAACCTCATGTATCGCCAAATTCCTATCCACGCTACATAGGTGAATAATCCACTTGTTTCCATGCCCCCCATTTCCAGAGTTTTTGTAGTAACCCGTTAGTTGATTGGTTTGGTACTCTGCTTTGTCTTTCTTACTTCCGTAATGCAGATCGAGGATGAGCCTGTTCCACAGATTGGAGCTGGGTATAGAGTTATACACCATAAAATAGGCAATAAAGAGCTTTTCAGAGGTAATAATTATCAGTGGAGTTAATAATAAATTGCAAAAGTAGCAAATTTTCTCGCAATCATACTACTGCAATATATTTTCTCGCAATCTTCCTGCTGCAATCTATTTAATGATTCAGCACAAGCTAAGAATCATTGTGGATGCATATTCGGTGATACCATGCCACGTCATCGGAGTGATTACTGAAAATAATTCTTTCTTTCATATATAGAGTATAAGGCAATGCATTGCTTTTAGAATATGGTTAGGACCAATGTTAGTTTGCAAGTATTTCCATAAATTTGTACAATTGACTTTTTCACGAAATTGTACCTTGATGTAGCGGGGCTAAGCTTGCATTAGTCTTCTCTAAACTTCCACATGACAATCTTAAAAAGAATTTCCTTTGTATTGGATGAATCATTGGCGTGCATACGCTCAGTTGATACTGAATAATATTTACTTCATGCTAGACAGGGTTAAACTACAAGTTCGGTTTTTAACCATGTGCAGACTTATCAATGACTATTTCATTACATATGAGTTACACCTCGTACCCAATTCTGCATTTTTTTCCTATTTTAGGACACCATTTTGTATGTACCACTTTTTGGTACTATCAGACTGATTACATGCCGTTTGTAGTCCGGAGTTGGAAAGATACAGGTTCCCCCCAAAGTATTGTATTTCTCTGTATGTATTTCTTTGTACCTACAAAAGTATAAATAATTTACTCATTTTTATTTAACTGATCACTTCAAAGATTTCTCAGTATTTTGATTTATTGTGAACTGCATGGTTTGTTGTGACCTGTGAGGGTACACATTGTTCCTGAAGCTTCCAGCTGCAATAATGTTGTTGGTCAAAGGAACTTGAATCGCATGTGTTTATTTTTTCATGTTCCAGCAATTAATTATGGTTCTATGTTGTAAACTTCCTGGTCGGGAATACTTTACACTTATTGTAGTTTTGCTTTTGATGATATGTGGTCAAAGAGTTCTAACTGTCGAAATTCTCAGAACTGACTTCAAAAGTATAATACTGAATTTTAAGCACGGGCTTGGTGTTGTTTTTAGGAAATATTGAGCACTAAGTTACACTCTGAAAACTCAGAGAAACTGAC
Organism: Lolium rigidum; assembly: GCF_022539505.1. Taxonomy (NCBI): domain Eukaryota; kingdom Viridiplantae; phylum Streptophyta; class Magnoliopsida; order Poales; family Poaceae; genus Lolium; species Lolium rigidum. Next base: position 157,870,382 of record NC_061508.1, read on the forward strand.
AGTAAGTATTGGTTTGGATCATGAGTTGGTGCTTGTAGTATCCCTTGTGTCATGGAACTTTTAACTTTGGTTTTTCTCGGAAGTTCCAGGTAATGTTTTCCCCCTTATATTCAAGCTTGTGGTTGATTAATTATGAAATCCTCGCCATCATAAAAGGAGACTCTAGATATCTAGCTGAACTAAAGAAATTATAAAAGGAGACTCTACATATCAAGCTGAACTAAAGAATGAGCCCTGTTAAAATTGAGGTAATAATTTTCAGGAGAAGCAAATTCAGTTTTCTGCTGTATTGCCTTCATATCCTTTATTGGTTGATGTGCCCCCGATAATTATCGCTTGGAAAATCGACCAAGAATTTTCAAGCTGATTTGCAAACTTGTGCAAGCAACCAGCTACTCACGAAGATGGATGGCTTTTCCGGAAACAGCGGTGTAGCCCTGCTCTCAGATTATTGCTTGCGTGAAAAGTAAGATGAGCTTTGATGACTACTATTCTATTTTTTTCTACTTCGTTTCTGATCTTCTTGTCATAACGTGATCTGTAGATGTCATACTTGTTCCGGGAACTGGAAATCCTGGACATTGTGATCTTCGGTGCTTCCCTAGCTCTTCAGGTATGATGATTTCTGATCGCAGTAATTTATTTGATCATGATACATATTGAATTTGATGTTTTAAATGCAAAGTTGTCGCAGGCTTTGGACTACAAACATATGATTATTAGGCAATGCGCCAAGTGGTTAATTGTGGTGATGTAGATTATTAAACTAGACCATCTGGTAGATGATATCTATGAGGCAAATAAAGTATCGAAGTTTTTTTACCTTAATTATAGCTTCACCATATGACAACAGATTACTATGAGAATTTAGGTTTAGATAATATTAGTTTATATCTCTTGGTTGACTTTATGCCAAATAATTTGGATGAGTTAGTTTTTGAGATTTTTTTGCATGATTAAAAAAAACCTTTTTCCCTGTAATTTCTACAATGCTGATTCAAGGTTGTTTTGCAAATATGCCTTGTGTGCTGATTTTTTTTTTCCTATAGGGAAATTCTCCACGTCCGTGTAACTGCATGTTGTATATTTTGATTTTGTCAGAGTTCGCTTCTCATTATAATATTGGCAGAAGTACTTCAAATCATAATTTGAATACAATAGATTTTTTTGACTGAAGCATCAACCTGTAATTAATTAAGACAACCCTCTGTCATAATATTATATCCACCTTTTCTGATACACTAAGAAAAAATGGGATTAAGGGAGATAAATTGTGTTTCTGGCATGCATTTGCTTCTTCAAGATCTACAACTCAATGGGGGATGAGTGAGCGAGAGACAAAAATGTGAAACACAAATGTGTCCTTCAGGTTGCACATGTGAAGATAGTAACTGAGAGTGCATGCTCTTGTGGATGATGTTGATAATGATAAAATGTTGCTTAAATATGTAGCTTCGTCCGCGTCTTCAAATCATCAGCCGTATTCAAGTGCATTATGTTTAAATGTTGATTTGAGTGAGCGAGAGAGAGAAATGTGAAACAAAATTGTGTCCTTTATGTGCAATGGTGAAGATAGTAAGTGAGGGTGCATGCTCCTATGAATGGTGTTGACACTCATAAAATGTTGATTAATGTATATTCGTTTGGATCTTCAAATCATTGACCATATTCAAGTGCATTACGATTTACATGTATAAAAGGGGTAAAAAACTTACGGATCCGTGGCAACGCACGGGCATTCAACTAGTTAATGTTTTGTTTGACAATAATTTGCGTGAAAAGATGGTGAAGATTTACACCCTCGTGCTTGCCCTCTTCATTACCTAGCAAAACTATCCAATAACACTTTGTAGCTACTATTTCAGGTTTACAATAACATTTGTGATTTTTTTCCAATTCATGTTAGAGCATCTATATAGAGATCTAAGTGATCTTTAGGAGGAAATACAACCAACTCGCCTTGTAGTTCGTACATCTAAACGTCAGTTGGTTATGGAACAACATTGGCTTAAGATAGTTCATACCGTAGCCTCCTGATTTCAGCTACAAAATTTGACAAGGATGCTTGATGTGCATAAGAATCATTTTCTACTCTCACCGGAGGACTTCTCTGTACTGACCATCAAGATAGGCAATGTATGACCTAAGGCTAATGTTGCACACAGTCTTAGTCTGACACTGTGGATATATTGCGGGTTTGACAGTAACAGTAGTCGTGTTGAACTGGTTTCAAGCTGCACAAGTTACTTCTATTGCATTTCTTGTTATCTTGTTGCTTGTGATGCATGTCAGTTCTGAAATATTAAAACATGTTTCTGTCCCTGTCTTTTTTTTTTTTCATATGCAGCCTTCTATGCTATACCGTTCCTAGCATGACTATTTTTTTACCAATTTACCGTAGGGAAAATGACTGGTGTTGTTGTTGTTCACTCTTTGTGAGATGGAGAAGTAAAGCCGATAAAACCTCTGACCAGATTCCTACCATGAACTTTACTTTCAACTTGAACTCATCTGCACTGCTGCTCCCCCTTCCCCTCTCTCCCTTTGCTACAGTACACAGAAAAGCCTCCCTCTGCTCCTGGCCGGACCGAAGTGGTGGAGGCGAGGTACAGGAGCTCGTTTTGTACATAGTAGGTCTAGGTGTTGGTCCTGTATGGTGTCTTGGAGTAGATCTCTAGATCTCTCCGGCTAGATCTGGGGCGCCTTGTGGCTGGTTCTGACCGCCGGCGTGCACTGTGATGTGCTATCGTTGGTGGGAAGGATGGCTGCGAGCATCTCCGTCAATAAAGGTTGGCCGCCGAGCTATTCCATCCTGTTGCATCAGCGCAGCACAGGGTGGTCGATGTGGTGCTTCTTCATCCTGTTCCTGAGGTGGGAGGAGGAAGACGAGCTCCGCAGATCGAGCTCCTTCTTCAAGCGCTTCTATTCCCATCTCTATGCTCTGGAATTTTGCTCCCTTCTCTGAGCCGGCCTTGGAGGCGAGGGAGAGGTTGGGAGCAGATTTGTTCAGGCATGCGGTGGGGGATGGATTGGGGAGCTTCTGGAATCTGTGCTCCCTGGGGCGATTTCTCAGGAGCGGCTTCTTTCGGCTGCAGCTATCTCCAATCAGAGGGCTGACCTCGCCTCTCTCGGCAGCAGCTGCTGCACGAGTCTTCTCTTCCATCTGTGGAAGATTTCTTCGCACCCTGGCGTGGCCTCACATGCTCGTGCTCTCCCAAGTGGCCGAGTCCCCGGTGAGAGCAGGAGTGGCCGTCTCTAGAGTTGCTTCATCGTCGGCGAGCTTGGATCCGATCGCTTTTCCAACGATTTTATTAGGGTGTTTTCTGCAAAGTTTATGGACTATGTTGTAACTTTCTTTTTCTGTAAGGTCCTTGATGTAACTTTACACCCACCGACGAAGTAATACAGATTCCAGGTCCTTCGGGACTTTTATGTTAAAAAAAACGACTATAACACAATAAATAACGTTGCTGGATGGTTAACACACACGGTGGTATTATTGTATTGAAAGTTCCAATGTTTCTCTTAATACTTTACTGTAGCATGTCGTAATGTATCAAAATACTGGAACATGACTACTTGCAAGAAAGGAATTGTATGACACTAAAATTAGTTAGTAGAGTTGCTGCAGATAGATATTCCCCTATTCCACAGTTAATCATTCCCATAGAAAATAGTTGACAATTTGTAGCTTGCTTATAGTATTGCTACAGTTCAGTTACAAACAACATTTTCAGCACTTAACTTCAAACTTCCTTAGTCCGTGCTAAAGAATTTTCACACATGACTTTGCAACACCAATACCAATTACTTGTTTGTTCCATTGTCGTGCTTAACACCATAATGTTTGACATTATGTGGTGTCATCCCTGTGTTACTTTTGTTATTGATTTCCTATCGTACCGTTGCTATAAATCACTTTGTAAATGCAAGACATGTTTCTGACTAATTAACGTTGCAGTTAATGGAGTTCACGGAGGCACATGTCAAAGAGGCGGGAGCCAGCGAGTAAGATAAAGATCACAATGAGAGCTAGAAGGTGGACTGGCGCTCATGAGCAACCTGCAGATGTTTTAATTAGAAGACAACTAAAGCAATAATTTAAATAGGTTAGATGGTCTTTATAACTCACAAAGGATTCACATGATATAACCTTTTCATTTCGGAACTATTACAATTTTTTCCGGTAAGTACTTCAAGTAGAAGATGGAAACATAGGAACATATGCTAAGAGGCGAAGCAACATAATCCAGTTCAGTGGCATGGCTTTCTCTATTTTCTTAGGAAATCGGGGTGATTCTTCTGTTTGCTGATACAGTCCCCGAGTGAATAATAAACTTTTCTCCTGTCACAAACTTTCAATGGACACTGCTTGACCGTTATAATTGTGCAGTCTGGTATGTTGGTTATTCTGCTCAACAAAAACAAATATACACAATTGAGAAACACAATCTTCCAGAGTATTCACGATCTTCTAGAGTATTCACGATCTTGCAGGTTTGTGTATGACTTTTATTTTTTGTGCTTATATGTCATGCTAGGTGTGGGTGAATACTGTTTATATCGCCTAGATTAGAGAATCGTGAAAATTAGAAGCCTATGAATAATGGGGGGAGCATCACAAGTGGGACATGATGAACATTGCTGGTGGTAAGAGAATAATCGGAATGAGAACATGCTAATAAATAATGGCGGAGCATTCTAAGTGCAAATGTGATGAGGTGGAACATGCACGGAGGGAGGGACGGAGGGACGAATACTCGAGGTACACCTTATATATAAGATAAACAAAGATAAAATGTCTTGATAGTGCCAAAAATCATGAGCATGTTGTAAAATAGTAGTATTATGCCTTAGCTCAGAACTTGACAAATGATTGAAGTGTACGAAGGTCCTAATAAGACATGTTTGAGACCCATTACAATATTTTTGTCCCGTAATAAGATATGTTTGAAACCCATTACAATATTTACGCACGGGAATTTGTACTAGTCTTGATAAAATAAATTTCCTTAATATGTAAATCTACCCAACATCAATACATAACAAGGCAAACATTGCTCCACATGTACGGAACCCTAAAAACTGAACTGACCTCATGTCCACCACCAGAGCAAGGTGCGAAAACAATGCACATGTTCCGACATATGGAATCATATGCAAATGCGACACAACACAAACGATTTATGTCAATAACCCATGTGCTTCTTTGCTTTTGCATACCATTTATTTCCTACTCATCTTGATCAAACCGGAGATCATCCAGGCCTATGTGTTTCGTGCAATTGGCTCATGAAGTCGACCACCTCCAACTCATCCACCCTATAAACCGGTCGCAAACATCAATATATCGGTGATCAAGAACGACCACTACATCGGTGTCCAACAAAATCGGCGATGCCGACTTGAAAAGAGAATTTTTTTACCCCTCCAACGACACACCGAGCACTTGGCGGGCGTTGACCTCATCGGGGGCCGTACGGCCCTGTTGACGAGGCACAGAGGTGGCCACTTCCCGATGGAACCTATCTAATATACAGTGGCAAGAGAGATGATGCATCGCACATCTACGAAGTATTGTTTACTATAGATTATACTAGACCATAAAAGCGCGCGTTGCCGCGCCCGGCCATTTTAAAGAAAAAATAAACGTATTCGAGAAAAATATGTACAAAACAATATCTTATGAACTATGTCATATAACTATATGAGAATACCAATACAATTATGCGGTTGCATATATGACTAAATCTGGACACATAAGTAAAATTTGAATTTTGTTCTATAAGAGAGGTTTTACAGAAGTTCAGAAGAATCACACCAGAGCTACAGTCCAGAACTGAAGGTGCACGGATCGCACGTGAAATTGAGTCCTGCCTACAGCTATTGCTTTCTTATTCAACAAAATGGCACCTCCTTGTACATGCCCACACGTCATGAGTTCAGATTATCTGTCTCATCACAGCCTCACGACAGTTCAGGATCTCGTCATTTCCATTTCTCTGATCAAAGGAGAAACAATAAAATTGACCATGTTCCGTAAGCTAGTGTGTTACTGTAAACATTTTGCAACACTCATCTCCCCTGGACCATTTATATTGATCTGCAAAAACAATGATCAGGAGCAATTATAACACAATTCGATTATTTTCATGCTCAACTTTGTTTAGTGTTGCAACATGTTGAAGAAGTGAAAAGGCTTCAGAAAATATATTCAGTGTCCACTGAAATCCATCCATTAAATTTTGCAAAATCATATGTTAAAATATTAAACAAGTATACATCTCAATTCAGAGGAATGAGAAATGGTTATATCAACATTGTGTAGGAAATATATACCTTCACCATACAAATTATCCCTACTTCCGTAAGATTTCTTGTACCTGTAGATGTAGAAACCTAGTGCTAAATAATTGGTCAGAAATTTAAATATCTAAAGGTTGGAACAGATTTTTAGCATCGCTGTGATCTTATGTATGAGCAGCGGTTAAATACAAAATATTTGTTTTGCGAAATAATTATAAAAATTCGGACAACATGATTCTAAAACCAGTTCAAGATTTTGCAAAAGATTGCCAAGAGAGAAGTTGAGTACTTTCGAAACCCAAACTACATTCAAAATATCTCAACAAGAAGACTGAATTAACCAATCATCATCTGATAAATATGAATATCATGTACAATTAAACATATAATTACTCTTATGGCAAAAAATTGAGAAACTATTTTAGTACCAACCGCACATGTCAATCGCACGAAACGAATGAAGTTCATTAGTCATCTTGATCAGATAAAAAAGCAATCTTGTGGGATCCTGGTATGTAAACTTCATATAATGTTCAACAATGGAGTTAAAGTGCGTACAAATATCACAATATTTATTTTTTGTACATTATCACAATATTACTTGATTGGCATATGATGAAGTCACTGGACAAACAATACACTAAATAAACCACACCGATTGGCAAAATTAGTGATTTAAGTAGCAGACTATATAAATTATATGATTACAACAGTTTCACTACATACCATTCAGCATGGTGATACAGACTTGAACTAACTTGAATTTATGTTTTTTCACATTATAATATTTTATTTCATGCTCATTTGCAGAAACCAGATTTTCCATGCTTTTCCCTCTTTAGGGGAAGACCGAATTGAGTGTTTGACTGAAACTTGCTTTGTGACCCTACAAATTGGATTAATATATTAGGGAAAACAGAGTAATTCTGCAATTCCGTACAAAGGTGCAAAAGGATTTGAAGATAAACTTGGATAAAAATAGAGTAGAGCTGGGATTACAAAGGCTTTAGAAAAAATATGAAAGGTGCACCTTCCATAATGGAGATATGAAATTTTCACTTGTGGATCGGTTGGAAGAAGGTTCGCATCCATCATGCCGAGGTCGCTACTGGAGATGGGAAAGTGGTGAGGGATGTGTTGTGTGGACCTGTGAATGAGCTGTAGCTACAACTTAATACTGGCTGAAAGAATATAAATGTGATGTTTCTAAGGTTTTATATTTCTAAAGTAAAAGCATTGGCGCACAATTAGTAAAAGTGTAGAAATCAAAATGATATGCTGCGAACAGAGAATGGGCAGCTGAACCTAAAAAGGATATGATGCGAACACAGAATGGGTAACTAAACCTGAAAGGGGCTATCAATACTTACCGAACCAAATGCAGACATGGCAGACTGCTTGCTGAACCAAACCTGATATATTTTGCAAGATTTAAGAAATTTAAATTTTGTGTGAGAAAAAATTGAGAAGCAGATCAGCAATGTCACACCTTCTCCTCCATCAACTCTGGAGTCGGTGGACCATGAGATGACAGCTGGCTTAGCTGGTGAGCTAAACGTGGCCTGGCTGTCAGTGGAAGAGATGCAAAATGCGTTGAGAGTCGCTGGACTTGTCGTGTGTGTGCCAAGGGCCACTTGTAAGCGTGTCTATCTATAAGAGACAAGACATTCACGTTGTAAGGCATGTGGAGAAAAGTAAACGAATTCTGAATTCTCATCTCTTGTTCTCGGTTCTCATCCCCTTGCTCCTCTCACCTCGCCCTCTAATTCTCATGTATTCTCTGGATTTGGTTATTGCCCTCTGCACCCACTCTAGGGACATCACAATCTGGTAATCAGAGCTAGATCTTCGCCCCGCTCGCGCTCCACAAACTTGAGATCGGACCTGTAAAAAAATTCTACCGAGAAAGGTGTTGTGTTGCCTCGGCGACGCGGCGCAAAATCCTCATCGGGGTTAGGTTCGGTTCAGAGGAGAGCCACGACGGCGCCATCTAGATCCACCCAACCGTCGGCTCAGACCAATTTCATTCTCGATAGGATGGAGGCTCTCCAGAAATCCATGGAGGAATTGATGAAAAATTCTCGAAAAAACGAGATGTCAAAGATCTGCAAGCTAGGAAACGAACCTGGGCATCGTACATGGCTGCTGCAAGAAGCAATAAGATGAACGATTGATGAAGATGAGCATAATTAGCATCATAAAGTAGAGGAGAGCAGGCGGACATGCAAGAAACAGCGTTCATTACAACCGGAAAAGTAACGGAAGAACGGGGGCGGCACACCTTCTGTGTCATCAATTGCACAAGCAATGGCGGCGGCGGTGCAATGCTTCCTTGGTCTTCCGAGGCATGGTACAATTCAATAGCTGAAAGTTAGGCCACATAACTAAGAAAGCGGCCCAATGACAGCTCGGTTCACGAGACGATCTCCAAGTCATTTTCGAGAGTAGCGGCCCAGCTATGTTGGGCCGACAGGATCGTGCAGCCAACACAACGAAAAATGACCAGACGGGAGCAGCGGTTGAAGGATAGATCTAGAGCATCCATGAGCGAGATCGGACGGCTGACAACCTCAAAACGCTGTGGAAGGGTCTAGGTTGTTCTGTTATACTATTAACTAATTTAGAGGCCTAAGGCGGTTGTCACAAAAAAGAAAGTAGAGGTCTATGGAAGGTATGCCTTCCCGACCATTCCATATGTGCCCATAAAATCGCCGGTTTCCGAGCCGGAGACAAAGACATCCCCGGCCGTGGATTTGTTTTTTTAGGAATGTAATCTTGTTTCACATTTATACCAGTTTTAGAGCGTTTGCAATACCAGGTGACCTAGGATATCTAGCCATATATAAACACGAAGACTGTCGATCGATCCTGCATCTCATCCCCACCGGCGGCGGCATGAGCGGCCGCGATCTCTTCGGCGCGCTGCAGGATGATCTCATCCAGCACGTGCTCTCCTTCCTGCCCTCTCGCGAGGCGGTGAAGTCGGCCACGCTCGCCCGTCGTTGGCGCCACCTGTGGAGATCAACGCCCGCTGTCCGCGTCAACGGCTCCGGCGAAAATTTTCGCCTGTTCGTCAACAGCCTGCTGCTCCACCGTGATGGCGCCTCGCCGCTGCACTCGTTCGAGATCGAACCCGACCTGTTGGTAGGCGGGGAGGGCTTCGACGAGTTTTCCGACTACGAGTACGACCCGCGCGAGGTCGACCCTCACGTCGACCTCTGGATCAGGCACGCCGTCTGGACCTGCCGTGCCCGCTCCCTCGTCGCCCGCTTCCAAGATAGCCCCGTAATGTGGTGGCCCCAGAACCGGCGTTCATCGGCTTTTCCGCACCAGCAGCAACCATTCGCCTCCCCGCACCTGACGACCATGCACCTCCACCGCGTCCAACTTCGCCACGACCACCTCCTCGACTTCTCCCCCTGCCGGGCTCTTCTGAACCTCACCCTCAGCGAGTGCATTCTCGACGGCGACGCCCTGCTATCGCCCTGGCTGGAGCGCCTCTGCATCATCGGCTGCAGCATTCCGATCCACAGCAAACATGGCCCCATGGGGATGAGGATTGCCACGCCCAGACTCCGTCATCTACAGCTGTCCGATGACAACGACGACGACGACTGCTTCTCCAGAGAATTGGATTATACTGATCTGTCGTCATCTCTCGAGAGCATGCCCTTGTTGACCAGTGCCAGCATCCAGTTTATCGGCACCGCCACCGTTGGTGATGATCATGCCACTGCCGACCGCGCTTTGCTTCTGCATGGCTTGGCGGAGGCCACCAGCCTGGAGCTCGTAGCATCCACGGAAGAAGGAAGGGTTTGTCAAATACTACTACAAACTTTAATTGTTTTTTCTCGGATTACATAATTATTACTTGTGCAGCTAGCTTCTTCACAAGTTTTCCGTTTCCACCCATCAATCAAGCTTTTCACTCTCCGTTTATTTGTTCTGTGTCCAGCCGATCTTGCTCAAGGATTTGACATGGTGTCCTACATTCACCAAGCTGAAGATCTTGATGCTTAACGAGTGGTGTGTGTATGATGATGTAACTGCGCTTGCATGCCTCATGCAGCACACACCAAGACTAGAGAATCTCATTTTGCAACTTGAATTCGAGGTAATACGTACTCGGTTCGTTTCTTCTTACAGACTATTTTACAGTCATTGCGCTTGCCACCTTTTTAGGTTATATACTACCACCGGTTCAAAATACATGAGTGTATTTATAAAACTATGTTGTCAAACCTTTTACTCTTTGAAATCTAATTAATTAACAACAACTATTAGAGTTGTTTTGAAAAATAGTTTCAACTTTCAAAACATGTACTGTTACATACCCATACGATCGACCATGCATCCTGAAAGTTACTTGCTGCAATTTTTCAACTCGTCTTTTTTGAAACCGGAGAGGACATGTTAATCCTCATATATGACCTTGTACAAAAAATAAACCCCATCGATGCTCATAGTCCCACATGCCATGCACGCGTTGGGACAAATAGAGTCTATTTTGCAGGGACATGCATATATGCAGTTTTAACACATGTTTTCTTATTCTGCAGAAATCCCATGTTCTTGAGGTGAAAACAGATAGTCATATTACATCAAAACATTCATGTCATACCTTTGAGCACCTTAAGACTGTGGAGATAAAGAAGTGTCGTCGATCTTATGACATAAGGGTTAAAGAAATTTTGAAATTGCTCGGTGACTGGGGCATACCTAGCAGTAAAATCAGTATCCACTACAAGAAATCTAAAGGTCAGTCATAATGCAGAACAAATTCCTTTGTGTTATTATTTTGTATTTTTGTGTGAATAAAGTCTACTCTAAATGATACAAAAGGGAAAACAAATAACTGCCTCGAGAAAAATGTTTAAATGATATAGAGAAAGGAGACTATGCTTATACTCCATTCGTTCTCTTTTAATCTACATCTTAGACTAGCATTTTGTTTCATATTAGTCTACATTTCATCTTTGTAATAAATAGCACAGAACACAAAGCAGTCTTACTCTCTGTATTGGATGTCATTGTTTCAAGGTAGCTTGAATTGGTTAAAAGTAGTGGTATTAAATGATTTTCTAATTGATCTTAAAATTTATAGAATGTAGAACAGAGTATGTATTCGTTGCACATGTAACAAAATTCAATTACAGTGTGCCACAGTTCGTAGAATTAGTATACATTGGTGGTCTAGCTAACAGCTAACATTAGTCATCCAATTGGCTGGCATTTAGTACATTTTAGTTTACTATTACTATTATGCTCAATAAGTGTATATTTTGTTGTATTTAAGAATCAATATTTCCCATCGAGTCATTCATGGCTAGCTAAGTATTACCTCCGTTCCAATGAATAACCCTTATATTTTCTTTTCAAAAGACTGTTTAAAGTTTGACTAGTTTTTTTTTAAGTCATTAATATGTACTGTATAATCTAAAATCAACACCGATAGATATATGATGAAATATGTTTTCAATGATATCTATATAATATATCATAGTTTTAAATGGTTTCTTTAAAAAATTAGTCAAACTTTACTTAGCTTGACTTTCCCAAAATATAGGCCTTACTTATTGGAACAGATGGAGTATATTATTTGGAACACCATTAGCGTGAGTTTGCACTTTGGCGACTAGCGGTAGCATGGCAACTTGATGGCTAGGAGCAAAATTCGCATATGTGTTCCTTGGACATTTTACTCAGGCTTTATGATTTTCTCTCTCGCGGGTGACCATGATCCAGATTGATGAAAAATTTTTGAATCTCTCTACATATTATATTTTGAACCTCAGCGGCAAATAAATTTTATTGGAGATTTCAAAGTTAAGGAAATTTCCCCGAAATTGTTGAATGTTACTTAGTTTTTTTAGTCCCCTCCTCTCTAATTTTTTGAAAGCTTCTACCTGAAGGTTGCAAGATGATTTCTGTTGAACCTTTGTCTAAAAATCTAAAGATTCTTCTATTTTTATTTTGGTGTCGATGTTGGTGCCAGTGGCATTAATTTGAACCGATTACACAAAAAATATGAACATTAAGAAGCGTGTAACCTGTAATTGGAAATAGGATGGTCAAATTGGTTGTAGAGTTTGATCCTTCGACGTGTTATAGGTATTGGATAGTAACTACTCCTTCCGTTTCAAAATAATTGATTTTTCTTCTATGCCAAAGTTTCCTAAGTTTTACCAACTATATTTGGAAATATGTCAACATCTGCAACATCAAATCTATATATTCGTATAATATATTGTTTGATGAATCCATTTAAAATAAATTGTACGTAGATAATTTTCAATAAACTTGACCAAACTACAGAGGGAGTATTAGTTATCTACCTACACTATGTGCACCTTTAAAGGCTTTAACTTGGTTGTTTTACATGCTCCAGTGGACGTGGATTTGTAAGTGCATCTTTTAAGTTTCACATGCGATGGTTTTTAACAACTACCAATTGTTTATTATTGTGCACTAGATTGATTTTTGTGCTGGTTTCAGATGAAAAGAAACACGCCAAGTTCTAGCATCAGACGTGTTCAAACAACCAAATGCATGTAATGAAGGATGGAATTCGGTATGGATGACAAGTTGTTTCTCCAGGTTGTTAGCAGCAAGAGAAGATGGAAGTCTCTTTTGGTTCTCTCGTTTAGTTAGTTGAAGATGTTTGGCTTTTAAGGACTTTTGTGAGGACATTGTTTATGATCTTCGTTCACACTATAAGTCTACGCGTGCATTTTCCCGTTTTTCTGCTGCTCAACCGCGCATGCTAAGCATTTTTTCTTTCAAACCCGACGGTAAAGTTACTTCAGATCTAGTGATAGTTATACAACCATGATGGGTAACATGTAGATCTAGACACTAATGATGCCGGCCGTAAACTTCTTAATTAGCACCAGCTAACACGCATGGGAGAAGCAAGAGAAACGTGCATCTTTTGTATTTGTAATATACTGTGGCAAGAAGAAGCACTGGGCCGGAAAGTGCTCCTAGACATCATAAGTAATTAACTATTTTGGTGCCCTAGTTCGAAAACTCTAGAAAAAGGCCGATCTTCGCGAAGGGAAAATAACTCGCTTCGCACGCGATAAGTGGCGCGCTGTGGTGCCAGAAAATCTCTGCGAAGTGGTCTCCCTGCTCGCCACGTGTCGCAAGGGGAAGCAAGGTGGGGATGGGAGAAGAGAGAGAAGACTGGGTTGTGTCAGTTTTTCCCTTTTTTTTCTAGATTCGTTTTTTCAAAATGAAATATCTTGAGAACCGTAAGTCCAAATTGCGAACCGTTTTCACTTTTGAGATCCTCGCGTCGAGATCTTTAAAACTAGATCCCATGTTGATAGGTTTGGAGATACTTTTTTTTCGTACTTCCAATAATATTATGATTGTACCTGTGGTGTGTACCTAACCGTACTCGTGTTTCAACTGATAAGTACTCCTGTTTTTAGTGTATTTGGTGCGATTTTTCCCTTTACTCGCTAACTGTACTCGCCTGTGTGCGGGACTGTACCTCTACTTACGCGCGACTGTACCTGCTCGTGTGCGCTACTGTACTTCTGTACATGTACTTGCTCGTATTCACGACTGTACCTGCTCGTATGCGCGTTTGTATCTGCTCGTGTGCGTGACTGTACTTCTACTCGCTCGTGTGTTCAACTGTACTCGTGTGTTGTGCGTGACTGTACCTGCTCGTGTGCGCGACTGTACCTGCTCGTGTGCGCGACTGTACCTCCTCCTGTGCGCGATTGTACTTGTACTCGCTCGTGTGTGCAACTGTACTCGTCTGTTGTTCGCAATTGTACTCGTGTATTATACATAACTGTACTCGTGTGCGCGACTGTGCTCGCTCATCTACACGACTGTACTCGCTCGTCTGCTCGATTGTACTCGATCGGGTACGCAACTGTACTCGTTCGTCTACGCGAATGTACCTATGTTTTGATAATAAAAAAGGCAAGGATGTACACTTATATGTTGTAAGCTAGCAACATCGCTTTGTAGTAATTGATTTTGCAAGTGATAGCTAGCTACGTGCGCGGCAGTACGCCCGTATGGCCGTATCTCACGCGGGATCTCACGCGTATTCACGCGTGGATGAGCCAGCTAGCCCGTACTCGCGCGGGAGGATGAGGTTAGCCAGTGGCGCGTACTCGCGCGCGAGATTGGAGGAGCGCGTCGCGCGGGACGGACACGCGTCAGCTTTTCGGGACGCAACTTTCTCTTCGCGAAGGTTGGTCTTTTTCTAGTGGTACCCGCCCTAATTTCTTAGATCAGTTTTATCCCACGTCTTTAACTTAATCACTTTCGTTGTCTTCCTTCGAAACCACCCTCGTGAGTTGTTCGCTAAAAAATATACCCATGCCCCTCGATCATTTATGAATTAAGGTTGACATGTGCGGTAACCACTTAAAACTTACAAACGGGACCAACTATTTGCTTATATGTACCGTGCCATCACTTCACCGAATTAGCGCGCCTGCAATGCCCATGCTCCCTAGCTGGTAAAAAGCTGCCTTGCCGCCTACACGTCTGCTGGCTTGGCTAGTATGTCCTACCTTCCTAGTCTCTTGCCTAGTATGTTCTACCATGCGTCTAGTCTAGCGACCTAAATAAATGCCTAACTCGAGCCGCTAACTCTCCCCGACTGTGATTATTTTATGTCCCGGCGCGTACGTGCCCAGAAACTAGCCATTTTCCTCTCCCTTCTTCGACACCACCCAAAAAGTACTTCATGTGGTGGCCATTTACCGATTTTTTAGAATCCTCAAAATCAAAAGGAAATAGCTAAGGTTTTTTCAGGCTTTAGATTTTCATGTAAAAAATAAAAAATGAATTCAAGTTTTATTGTTATTTGAATTCAAGATTTATCATTACTTATTCATTGTTGTTTTGTCAAATAATTTTTTGGAATTCAAAAAATAAAGAAGGGTAACATCATGGCCCGAGGGTTAACATGATTGATATGGTACTACTATCAACAAAGTATAACTTCTCTGGCGGAAGCTCATCTTGAAGGAACAAAGTAGTTAATCGTGCTAGAACTGTGAGCAGTCTGAGGATAGACTTACGAGTGCTGTTGGTGTCCATGTAGAAATGTACATTGCATGGTCCGGAGAGTGTAGTTGGGTAGGCGGTGGTGCATCGTCATCTCGATCGCGGCGCGGCCGCCACTCATGATCTTGCTGCCGGTAGCTTGCTCCAGTGCGATAATTGTTGACATGGTTTTCATAGCCGCGCTTATCCGAGAAGCTTGCCGCGGCTAGGTCGGTGTCGTCGGCTCCGTCATAGTCGCAATCCTTTCGGTTACTCCTGCGATCGAGATTGTTACTATCATACATGTATGATGACTCTGTTTGATACTTTGGTCCATTGTCGTCGTCACCTAACAAAGGGGCACAACTATTATGAAGTGAATTCTTGCCAACTGCCCATCGATTGGAAATATATATCAGTTGGGCGGTGGTCTTTGGCTTGACGCGGCCCAAATCTTCCTGAAGGTCTCGCCTTCGTAGACCAGTGTTAAAGGCGTAGATTGCCCTTTCCTCGGAAATATCCCCTGCATTATTCTTCAGGATATTCCGTTGTAGTGACTCGCTTTATCTATGCATGCTTGCCCGCAGTTCCTCGATGGACGCGAGTCGCTTGTAAGTGGCTAGAAAGTTTAGAACAATGTTGTGGACCAAATTGCTCCAGCTGTCCACTGATCCTTCTAGCATGCCCTTAATCCAAGCCTGGCAGAACCCTTCAGTTGTAACTATAGAGATTGCATTGCAGTAGTTTTGGAGCCTCCTTGGCAACTTACCGCCGTCAAGTAGTCGTCCAATTGGATTTTTGGCTCTTGGAGCCCGTCCTACGTAGGAGTGTCCGAGGGAATCTTGAAGCCCTTTCTCATCATGGTACGACACACTGGGCGGCTAAAGCAACTCATCCCGCACATCTCGTCATATTCGTGGGAGTTAGAGGACTCGAGGCTAGCGTGCCTTGCGCGAGCTTTTGTCAACTTTTCTCTAGGTAATGTTGTTACAGGTGTCGTGGTCACGTGGTCTTCATTCTTGTAGTTCTCATCGTGGAATGTGACGATGTAGTGAACCATTGCATCGCCGAGGCGGTAGTCAAGTCGTCGTGGTTTGAATGCCTTTTCCGTGCTTCGGTTAGGGTCTGTATTGAGCATTGGTGCCACCAGAACTATGCCCGTGATTGCTTCTCGGTGAACCGCGGCTCGAGGGTTGTTCTCCGGAGGTTGATTGGATAGCAGGTACATTGTGACTACGAAGATGGCACCTTGCGATGTCTTAGCCACCAGGTTGCCTAATGTGTCCTCCGTAAAGGCCAACCTCAAGGCTTTTGGACATCTCACGTCTATCTCCCTCGCATACGCAAGGAAAACATGAACCTCGCTTGTGCGCGCCACCTCCACCGGTAGAGGTGTCACGCTTTGATGAAGAAGATCAGAGGGATGATAATTCGGCATGTCATGCACTTGATTCATCGGCCTGTCGCTTGCCCTAGGTGAGGTCTGCTGAGATCTTGAGCAAGGCTTCATGCTTCCGATGAAGGAGCCTTTGGCATGTCGATATTTCTGTTGAGTCCAATGACATGGGGACTGCCTCTTCTACGACCCTCTTTGCTTTAGCCCAAGCCTCCTTGGAGACATTGACAACGGTTCGGTCAGCTTCATCGTCTTCGTTCTCGACTTCTCGTTCTCAGTGCTCGGTTCGATGATCGCCCCTATTAACTGAGGCCAAGGTGCATAGTGGAGACAACTTTTGTACTCATCAAAGTCATTTTCATGATCTTGCATGTGATCGTTAGGGACCGTTACGTCGTAAGCATCGCAGTAGATCGAAGTCGAGGCAGATGCGGGCTCGCTGCAGGAGCCGATGGAAGATGCCGCTGGGGATGCCAATGCAGTCGATAAAGTTGTTAATTCCGACGCAACCGAATAGATTTAATCTAGAATTAGGAGGGTGCTAACCGAGTTGATGTGGAACCGGAAGTCCCCGATCGCCAAATCGATTCCCTCATGGAAGGAGCTGAAGGCCGAATGTTTGGCCGACGAGTGCAGCATGAAGGTGAAGGGGCCCAAAGCTAGCAGATGGATTAATCTTGAATCGCCGAGTCATAGATCTTGAAGGTTGGAGCTGTAGAAGCCGCGACTCTAGCGCACAAACTTCCCACTAACGACGCACCAATTGGCATGGAGGTAAGACGGTGATACGTCTCAAACGTATCTATAATTTCTTATGTTCCATGCTAGTTTTATGACAATACTCACATGTTTTATATACACTTTATATCATTTTGATGCATTTTCCGGCACTAACCTATTAACAAGATGCTGAAGCGTCAGTTCCTGTTTTCTGCTATTTTTAGTTTCAGAAATCTTACACAGGAAATATTCTCGGAATTGGACGAAACAAAAGCCGAACCTTCTATTTTACCGAGACGGACCCAGAACATCGAAGGAGAGTCGGAGGCGGCCAGCAGGGGGCCCACACCACAGGGCGGCGCGGCCAGGCCCCCTGGCGCGCCAGCCTATGGGGAAGGCCACCCCCTGGCTCCTCTGAGGTCGCCCTTCCGCCTATATATGCTACCAGATGCGAAAACCCTAAGGGGATCGACGATATTCCACGAAGAGTTCCGTAGCCGCCGCCGTCGCGAAAACAAGTTTCGGGGGACAGAAGTCTCTGTTCCGGCACGCCGCCGGGACGGGGAATTGCCCCCGGAGTCATCTCCATCGACACCACCGCCATCTTCATCGCCATTACTGTCTCCTATGATGAGGAGGGAGTAGTTCTCCCCCGAGGCTAAGGGCTCTACCGGTAGCTATGTGGTTCATCTCTCTCTCCCATGTGATCTTTATGTGATCATTGATGTCTACGGGAGCTTCTATTCTTGTAGACAGTGCTGGGCCTCCAAGAGCAGAGGTTTGTAGAACAGCAGCAAGTTTCCCTTAAGTGGATACCCAAGGTTTATCGAACTCAGGGAGGAAGAGGTCAAAGATATCCCTCTCATGCAACCCTGCAACCACAAAGCAAGAAGTCTCTTGTGTCCCCAACACACCTAATAGGTGCACTAGTTCGGCGAAGAGATAGTGAAATACGGGTGGTATGAATAAGTATGAGCAGTAGCAACGGTGCCGAGAAAAGTGCTTGGCGTGTAGTTGATGGTGGTGGTATTGCAGCGATAGTAACGCATAGAAACAGTAAACAAGCAGTAGTAACGCAGTAGTAGTAACGCAGCAGTAGTAAACAAGTAGTAGTAACTCAGCAGTATTTAGGAACAAGGCCTAGGGAATAGACTTTCACTAGTGGACACTCTCAACATCGATCACATAACAGAACAGATAAATGCATACTCTACACTTTTGTTGGATGATGAACACATTGCGTAGGATTACACGAACCCTCAATGCCGGAGTTAACAAGCTCCACAATAATGCTCATGTTTTAGTAACCTTTAGTGTAAGATAGATCAACGAGACTAAACCAAGTACTAGCATAGCATGCACACTTGTCACCTTCATGCATATGTAGGAGGAATAGATCACATCAATATATCATAGCAATAGTTAACTCCATAATCTACAAGAGATCATGATCATAGCATAAACCAAGTACTAACACGGTGCACGCACTTGTCACCTTTGCACACATGCAGGAGGAATAAACTACTTTAATAACAAATCACTAGAGTAGCACATGGATAAATTGTGATACAAAACATGCTGCAATCTTAAAGAGATATAAATAAGCACCTCACTATACCATTCAATGAGTAAGTATTCTGTGAAATATGGCCTAAGAGACCCACACGGTGCACACACTGTCACCTTTACACACGTGGGACTAGGAGTCTCCGGAGATCACATAGGTAAAACTCACTTGACTAGCATAATGACATCTAGATTACAAGCATCATCATATGAATCTCAATCATGTAAGGCAGCTCATGAGATTATTGTATTGAACTACATAGGAGAGAGATGAACCACATAGCTACCGGTACAGCCCCGAGCCTCGATGGAGAACTACTCCCTCCTCATGGGAGCAGCAGCGGTGATGAAGATGGCGGTGGAGATGGCAGCGGTGTCGATGGAGAAGCCTTCCGGGGGCACTTCCCCGCTCCGGCGGCGTGCCGGAACAGAGATCCTGTCCCCCGGATCTTGGCTTCGCGATGGCGGCGGCTCCGGCAGGTTTCGTGGGTTTCGTCAATTGGTATCGGGTTTTCTGATCCGGGGGCTTTATATAGGCGAAGAGGCGGCGCAGGAGGGTCGACGGGGGGCCACACCATAGGGCGGCGCGGCCCCCCTCGGCCGCGCCGGCCTAGGGTTTGGTGGCCCTGTGGCTCTTCTCTGGCGGTTCTCGTGTGTTCTGGATGCTTCCGGGTAAAATAGGAACCTTGGCGTTGATTTCGTCCGATTCCGAGAATATTTCGTTACTAGGATTTACGAAACCAAAAACAGCGAGAAAACGAGAACCGGCACTTCGGCATCTTGTTAATAGGTTAGTTCCGGAAAATGCACGAATATGACATAAAGTGTGCATAAAACATGTAGATAACATCAATAATGTGGCATGGAACACAAGAAATTATCGATACGTTGGAGACGTATCAGCATCCCCAAGCTTAGTTCCGCTCGTCCCGAGCGAGGTAAAACGATAACAAAGATAATTTACGGAGTGACATGCCATCATAAACTTGATCATACTATTTGTAAAGCATATGTAGTGAGTGCAGCGATCAAAACAATGTGTATGACATGAGTAAACAAGCTGAATCATATAGCAAAGACTTTTCATGAATAGCACTTCAAGACAAGCATCAATAAGTCTTGCATAAGAGTTAACTCATAAAGCAATAATTCAAAGTAAAGGTATTGAAGCAACACAAAAGAAGATTAAGTTTCAGCGGTTGCTTTCAACTTGTAACATGTATATCTCATGGATATTGTCAACATAGAGTAATATAATAAGTGCAATAAGCAAGTATGTAGGAATCAATGCACAGTTCACACAAGTGTTTGCTTCTTGAGGTGGCATTGAAAGTAAAAGAATGGTCCTCATAGAGGAAAAGCATCGATTGCTATATTTGTGCTAGAGCTTTGATTTTGAAAACATGAAACAATTTTGTCAACGGTAGTAATAAAGCATATGCATCATGTAAATTATATCTTATAAGTTGCAAGCCTCATGCATAGTGTACTAATAGTGCCCGCACCTTGTCCTAATTAGCTTGGACTACCTGGATTATCACCGCAATACATATGCTTTAACCAAGTATCACAAAGGGGTACCTCTATGCCGCTCGTACAAAGGTCTAAGGAGAAAGCTCGCATTTGGATTTCTCGCTTTTGATTATTCTCAACTTAGACATCCATACCGGGACAACATAGACAACGAGATAATGGACTCCTCTTTTAATGCTTTAAGCATTCAACAACAATTAATTCTTTTCTCATTAGAGATTTGAGGATGTTTGTCCAAAACTGAAACTTCCACCATGGAACATGGCTTTAGTTAGCGGCCCAATGTTCTTCTCTCACAATATGCATGCTCAAACCATTCAACTCGGTGTAGATCGCCCTTACTTCGGACAAGACGAACATGCATAGCAACTCACATGAAATTCAACAATGAGTTGATGGCGTTCCCCGATAAACATGGTTATCGCACAACAAGCAACTTAATAAGAGATAAAGTGCATAATTACATATTCAATACCACAATAGTTTTTAAGCTATTTGTCCCATGAGCTATATATTGCAAAGGTGAATGATGGAATTTTAAAGGTAGCACTCAAGCAATTTACTTTGGAATGGCGGGAAAATACCATGTAGTATAGGTAGGTATGGTGGACACAAATGGCATAGTGGTTGGCTCAAGTATTTTGGATGCATGAGAAGTATTCCCTCTCGATACAAGGTTTAGGCTAGCAAGGTTATTTGAAACAAACACAAGTATGAACTAGTACAGCAAAACTCACATAAAGGACATATTACAAGCATTATAAGACTATACATCGTCTTCCTTGTTGTTCAAACACCTTACTAGAAATTATCTAGACCTTAGAGAGACCAATTATGCAAACCAAATTTTAGCATGCTCTATGTATTTCTTCACTAATAGGTGCAAAGTATATGATGCAAGAGCTTAAACATGAGCACAACAATTGCCAAGTATCACATTACCCAAGACATTATAGCAATTACTACATGTAACATTTTCCAATTCCAACCATATAACAATTTAACGAAGAGGAAACTTCGCCATGAATATTATGAGCTAAGAACACATGTGTTCATATGAACCAGCGGAGCGTGTCTCTCTCCCACTCAAGCATGATGTAATCCAATTTATTCAAACACAAACAAAAACAAAAGCAAACAAACGGACGCTCCAAGAAAAAGCACATAAGATGTGATGGAATAAAAATATAGTTTCGGGGGAGGAACCTGATAATGTTGTCGATGAAGAAGGGGATGCCTTGGGCATCCCCAAGCTTAGACGCTTGAGTCTTCTTGATATATGCAGGGGTGAACCACCGGGTGCATCCCCAAGCTTAGAGCTTTCACTCTCCTTGATCGTAGTGTATCATCCTCCTCTCTTGACCCTTGAAAACTTCCTCCACACCAAACTCGAAACAACTCATTAGAGGGTTAGTGCACAATATAAATTGACATATTCAGAGGTGACACAATCATTCTTAACACTTCTGGACATTGCATAATGCTACTGGACATTAGTGGATCAAAGAAATTCATCCAACATAGCGAAAGAGGCAATGCGAAATAAAAGGCAGAATCTGTCAAAACAGAACAGTTCGTATTGACGAATTTTAAAATGGCACCAGACTTGCTCAAATGAAAATGCTCAAATTGAATGAAAGTTGCGTACATATCTGAGGATCATGCACGTAAATTGGCATAATTTTCTGAGCTTCCTGCAGGGCAGTGGGCTCAGATTCGTGACAGCAAAGAAATCTGGAACTGCGCAGTAATCCAAATCTAGTACTTACTTTACTATCAAAGACTTTACTTGGCACAACAAAACACAAAACTAAGATAAGGAGAGGTTGCTACAGTAGTAAACAACTTCCAAGACACAAATATAAAACAAAGTACTGTAGCAAAATAACACATGGGTTATCTCCCAAGAAGTTCTTTCTTTATAGCCATTAAGATGGGCTCAGCAGTTTTAATGATGCACTCGCAAGAAATAGTATTTGAAGCAAAAGAGAGCATCAAGAGGCAAATTCAAAACACATTTAAGTCTAACATGCTTCCTATGCATAGGAATCTTGTAAATAAACAAGTCCATGAAGAGCAAAGTAACAAGCATAGGAAGATAAAACAAGTGTAGCATCAAAAATTTCAGCACATAGAGAGGTGTTTTAGTAACATGAAAATTTCTACAACCATATTTTCCTCTCTCATAATAACTTTCAGTAGCATCATGAGCAAACTCAACAATATAACT
This sequence comes from Lolium rigidum, assembly GCF_022539505.1. Lineage (NCBI taxonomy): Eukaryota > Viridiplantae > Streptophyta > Magnoliopsida > Poales > Poaceae > Lolium > Lolium rigidum. Next base: position 157,893,154 of record NC_061508.1, read on the forward strand.
ATCAAATGAAACATTCTTATCATGAGTCTCATGCATAAAATTATTACTACTCCCAACATAAGCATAATCAATTTTATTAGTTGTAGTGGGAGCAAATTCAACAAAGTAGCTATCATTATTATTCTCATCATCAAATATAGGAGGCATATTGTAATCATAATCAAATTCACTCTCCATAGTAGGTGGCACCAAAAGACCACTATCATTATAATCATCATAAATAGGAGGTAAAGAATCATCAAAGTAAATTTTCTCCTCAATGCTTGGGGGACTAAAAAGATCATGAAAACCAGCTTCCCCAAGCTTAGAACTTTCTATATTATTGTCAACAATGGTGTTCAAAGCGTTCATACTAATATTACTACCGGCATGCAAAGAAGATTTCATAGGTTTTTTAATTTTCGCATCAAACAATCCATGTTTTAAATCAGGAAATAGAACAAGAAGCTCACTGTTGTCCATTATGCCAAACTAGTGTAAACAAGAAACAAAAAGATGCAATTGCGGGATCTAAAGGAAATAGCTTCGAGCACACACACAACGGCGCCGGAAAAATACTTTACACGAGACCGTAGTATGAGAGCCTTTTACCTTTCCTCCCCGGCAACGGCGCCGGAAAAGTGCTTGATGTCTACGTGAGCTTCTATTCTTGTAGACGGTGTTGGGCCTCCAAGAGCAGAGGTTTGTAGAACAGCGGCAAGTTTCCCTTAAGTGGATACCCAAGGTTTATCGAACTCGGGGAGGAAGAGGTCAAAGATATCCCTCTCATGCAACCCTGCAACCACAAAGCAAGAAGTCTCTTGTGTCCCCAACACACCTAATAGGTGCACTAGTTCGGCGAAGAGATAGTGAAATACGAGGTGGTATGAATAAGTATGAGCGGTAGCAACGGTGCCGAGAAAAGTGCTTGGCGTGTAGTTGATGGTGGTGGTATTGCAGCGAGTAACGCGATAAAACAATAAACAAGCGTAGTAACGCGAGTAGTAACGCAGCGAGTAGTAAACAAGTAGTAGTAACTCAGCGGTATTTAGGAACAAGGCCTAGGGAATAGACTTTCACTAGTGGACACTCTCAACATCGATCATATAACGAGAACGAGATAAATGCATACTCTACACTTTTGTTGGATGATGAACACATTGCGTAGGATTACACGAACCCTCAATGCCGGAGTTAACAAGCTCCACAATAATGCTCATGTTTTAGTAACCTTTAGTGTAAGATAGATCAACGAGACTAAACCAAGTACTAGCATAGCATGCACACTTGTCACCTTCATGCATATGTAGGAGGAATAGATCACATCAATATTATCATAGCAATAGTTAACTCCATAATCTACAAGAGATCATGATCATAGCATAAACCAAGTACTAACACGGTGCACGCACTGTCACCTTTGCACACATGCAGGAGGAATAAACTACTTTAATAACAAATCACTAGAGTAGCACATGGATAAATTGTGATACAAAACATGCTGCAATCTTAAAGAGATATAAATAAGCACCTCACTATACCATTCAATGAGTAAGTATTCTGTGAAATATGGCCTAAGAGACCCACACGGTGCACACACTGTCACCTTTACACACGTGGGACTAGGAGTCTCCGGAGATCACATAGGTAAAACTCACTTGACTAGCATAATGACATCTAGATTACAAGCATCATCATATGAATCTCAATCATGTAAGGCAGCTCATGAGATTATTGTATTGAACTACATAGGAGAGAGATGAACCACATAGCTACCGGTACAGCCCCGAGCCTCGATGGAGAACTACTCCCTCCTCATGGGAGCGGCAGCGGTGATGAAGATGGCGGTGGAGATGGCAGCGGTGTCGATGGAGAAGCCTTCCGGGGGCACTTCCCCGCTCCGGCAGGCGTGCGGAACAGAGATCCTGTCCCCCGGATCTTGGCTTCGCGATGGCGGCGGCTCCGGCAGGTTTACGTGGGTTTCGTCAATTGGTATCGGGTTTTCTGATCCGGGGGCTTTATATAGGCGAAGAGGCGGCGCGGGAGGGCCGACAGGGGGCCACACCATAGGGCGGCGCGGCCCCCCTCGGCCGCGCCGGCCTAGGGTTTGGTGGCCCTGTGGCTCTTCTCCGGCGGTTCTCGTGTGTTCTGGATGCTTCCGGGTAAAATAGGAACTTGGGCGTTGATTTCGTCCGATTCGAGAATATTTCGTTACTAGGATTTACGAAACCAAAAACAGCGAGAAAACGAGAGCTGGCACTTCGGCATCTTGTTAATAGGTTAGTTCCAGAAAATGCACGAATATGACATAAAGTGTGCATAAAACATGTAGATAACATCAATAATGTGGCATGGAACACAAGAAATTATCGATACGTTGGAGACGTATCAATCATGAGCATTGTAATATAGTTGAATATGTAGATGTTACTCTTGTCTATTATGCACTCTAGAGGTTACTTTAATATGAACTCCGGATTCACTCTCCACGGTGTGATGGTGACAGTGTGTGCATCGTGTGTGTTTCCTTTATGAAGTTGTGGAGCTTGTTTACTCCGGCTTGAGGGTGCTCTTGTAGCCCTACACAATGAATGGTGTTTATTATCCAACAAGAGAGTGTTTGAGATTAGCATTTATTTATTCAGTTATGTGATCATTGTTGAGAGTGTCCACTAGTGAAACTATGATCCCTAGGCCTTGTTTCTAAGCATTGAAACACCGTCCAACAAGTTCTGCTACATGTTCGCTTGCTGCCATTTTTATTTCAGATTGCAATTACTACTTATAATCATCCATATTACTTGTATTTCACTATCTCTTCGTCGAACTAGTGCACCTATACATCTGACAAGTGTATTAGGTGTGTTGGGGACACAAGAGACTTCTTGTATCTTAATTGCAGGGTTGCTTGAGAGGGATATCTTTGACCTCTACCTCCCTGAGTTCGATAAACCTTGGGTGATTCACTTAAGGAAAACTTGATGCTGTTCTACAAACATCTGCTCTTGGAGGCCCAACACTGTCTACAGGAATAGAAGCGTGCGTAGACATCAAGCTATTTTCTGGCGCCGTTGCCGGGGAGGTAAGGTAAAAGGTATTCACATCCTCCGACTACTAAGCTATTTCCTAGCACTGTTGCCGGTGTGTGAGTGCTCGAAGCTATTTCCTTTAGATCTTGCAATTGCATCTTTTTGTTTCTTGTTTTTATTTTTCACTAGTTAGGCATAATGGAAAACAACAGTGAGCTCTTTAATCTTTTTCCTAAGTTAAGACCTGAATTGTTTGATGCGAAAATTAAAAAACCTATGGAACCTTATCTGCATGATAGTAGCAATGTTATTAGTATGAATGCAATTACTGCTAATGATATGGAAAAGTCTAAGCTTGGGCAAGCTAGTTCTTATGATCTTTTTAGCTTCCCATCTTTAGGGGAGAAAATTTGCTCTGATAATACTTTATCTCCCATATGCGATAACTCTAATGATGCTTGTGATCCACCTGCTGAAAGTATTCCTTTCAAGATACCTATGAAAATTGTTGAACTTGCTATGAACAATTGCTATTTTGGAGATGGGACTCGTCCATCCTAATGATCATTTACTCTTTATACATGAATTATGCGAGTTGTTCGAGAATGCGGGTATTTCAAAGGAACAAGTTAAGAGGAAGCTATTCTCTATATCTCCGAAGGGCGTAGCTTCAGAATGGTATAAGATGCTGAAGAATGGTCGATCCATTGGTTGGGAGGAAATTGTACCTCTCTTTTATTCTAAATTTTATCCTCCTCATGAAGTGCATGTTGATAGGAATTACATCTATAACTTTTATCCTCGTGATGGAGAGAGTATTTCCCAAGCATGGGGGAGATTGAAGTCATTAATGCTCAAATGTCCCATTCATGAGCTCCCCCGTAATGTTATTATTAATATTTTTTATGCAAGGCTTTCAGGACATCTCAAGGACTATCTAGATGCCTGTTTGGAAGGATCTTTCACAAGCAAGGAGGTTGAAGCTAGATGGGATCTTCTTGAAAGAATTCAAAGCAATACTGAAGATTGGGAGAACGACAAAGGTAAAGAATCAGGTATAAACTATGGATATGAATGCATTAAGTCTTTCACTGAAACTGCTGATTTTCAAGAGCTTAGTGCTAAATATGGTCTTGATCCTCAAATTATGGTCGATTGCTATAGAGCCTTTGCTTCTCATATTAATGTTCCTAAAGAAAATTGGTACATGTATCATGAACCTTTTAAAGACACTTGCATGGAAAATGAAATTGTTGTTAATGATTGCAATGAACATGCTCAAACTTCTGAGAATGCTATTTCCTATAAGCATGTTAATTTTTGTGGAGTTCATAGACCTTGTGAAAAGAATAAAATTGAAGAAGAATATTGTATCCATCACAGGAATGAAAAAACTAGAAAGTGGTCTAGGGCTCTAGATGATTTTGGTGAAAAAGTTTGTGCCCTCTATCCTTTTATCTGTGAACTTTGCCATAGAGTTGGTCATTTTAATTTTCAATGCTCCTCCAATGATAATTCGAACCTTATGAGTGCTACAAATTTGTATTGTGATGATGAAATCACTCCTAATCAGCATGATGAACTTACTTTATTTTTGGGGTGTGAAGAGTTATTGAGAAAAACTTCTTTGGTGGATATGAGTGCTCTTGATATTAAAAGTGTCCTGCATGGGTGTCTTTCTTATTGCATTGATAATTGATACAAAAATACTTACATACAAAATATTTTAGAAGATGACACTTTGCCAAAATATGATAGGACCGCTGTGTGTTTTGAACTTATTAATGAAAAGGAGGAATCCTCCCAAGTTTCTTCCATTGTTTCTGGAAATAAATCAGGTTATGTGGAGAAGCCTCCCGTCAAGCCTCTTCCTCCTAAAGAAGGGAACGAGGAGAAGGAAAAGAAGAAGAAGAAGGGAACGAAGAAGAAGAAGAAGAAGAAGAAGAAGAAGAAGAAGAAGAAGAGGGGAAATAAAAAGAAAGAGGTAACAAAGATATCCCCGCGTGTATGAGATAACGATAGGTAACCGTAAGTATGTTGCTCCTAATGATTATTATGATAATGAATCTGAGTACAATGATCTTCCTATTCCCTTTACCTATATTGGTGATCATGATTTGGAAGAACACACTACTTTTGATATTGAAGATCTCTGGGACACTAATTCTGAAAATGATGATGTTAATAATTGCCATAGTATTAATACTATCCATGTTTCTTCCCATGATGATATAGAAAGCTCTAAGCTTGGGGAAGCTGGTTTTGATGAGCATGATATTTTTAGTCCCCCAAGAATGGAGGAGAAAATTAATTATGATTACATTATGCCTCCTTTATATGATGATTATGGTGATGAGAATAATAATGATAGCTATTTTATTGAATTTGCTCCCACTACAATTAATAGTAATGACTATGCTTATGTGGAGAGTAATAATTTTATGCATGTAGCTCATGATAAGAATGTTTCATGTGATAGTTATATTGTTGAGTTTGTTCATGATGCTACTGAAAATCTTTATGAGAGAGGAAAATATGGTTGTGGAAATTTTCAAGGTACTAAAACACCTCTCTACATGCTGAAAATTTTGAAGTTACTCGTGTTTTATCTTCCTATGCTTGTCACTTTGCTCTTCAGGAATTTATTTGTGTACAAGATTTCTATGCACAGGAAGCGGGTTAGGCTTAAATTTGTTTCATACTTGCTTTTTGATGCTCTCTTTGCTTCAACTTTCATCCTTATGTGAGCATCATTAAAATTACTGAGCCCATCTTAATGGCTATAAAGAAAGCACTTCTTGGGAGATAACCCATGTTTTCATTTTACTACTGTTTTGTTGTATCTTGGAAGTTGTTACTACTGTAGCAACCTCTCCTTATCTTTACTTTATTGCATTGTTGTGCCAAATAAAGTCTTTGATAGTAAGGTTGATACTAGATTTGGATTTCTGCGCAGAAACAGATTTCTTGCTGTCACGAATTTAAGTAGATCTCTCTGTAGGAAAAACTCAGAAAAATCAGCGAAAACTCATGAGTGATCCTCAGATATGTACGTAACTTTCATTAAATTTGAGCTTCTTCATCTGAGCACGTTAAGTTCCTCTAAAAAATTCGTCTTTACGGATTGTTCTGTTTTGACAGATTCTGCCTTTTATTTCACATTGCCTCTTTTACCGTGTTGGATGGATTTCTTTGTTCCATTAACTTTCAGTAGCTTTGGGTAATGTCCAGAAGTGTTAGGAATGATTGTGTCCTCTCTGAACATGTGAATTTTTGATTATGCACTAATCCTCTAATGAGTTTGTTTTGAGTTTGGTGTGGAGGAAGTTTTCAAGGGTCAAGAGAGGAGGATGATACAATATGATCAAGAAGAGTGAAAAGTCTAAGCTTGGGGATGTCCCCGTGGTTCATCCCCGCATATTTCAAGAAGACTCAAGCATCTAAGCTTGGGGATGCCCAAGGCATCCCCTTCTTCATCGACAACTTATCAGGTCACCTCTAGTGAAACTATATTTTTATTCCGTTACATCTTATGTGCTTTACTTGGAGCGTCTATATGTTTTTATTTTTGTTTTTGTTTGAATAAATTCAGATCCTAGCAATCCATGTGTGGGAGAGAGACACGCTCCGCTTTTTCATTTGAACACTTGTGTTCTTCGTTTTACTTTAATATTCATGGCTAAAGTTGAAAGCCGCCTCATTGCTATTTGGTTGAAAACAGAAAATGCTCCATGTGGTAATTGGTATATTGTCTTGAATAATTTGATACTTGGCAATTGTTTTGAGCTCTTAAATAGATCATGTTTAAGCTCTTGTATCATGTAGTGTTGAACCTAGTAGTGGAGAACTATCGTAGAGCTTGTTGAAATTTGGTTTGCATGATTGGTGTAACGGCCCCGGGTAGTACCCCTACTAGATTTGTTTGTTCTCTTTCTTTTATTGCATCATCATGCATCATGCATCATATCATCCATGTTTGTTCTTACAAAACAAAATTATTTTATAAACCTTAAACTATTTTTGTTTTGTTTCCCTCTCATATGGTTTTATATAAAACCTCCATCGACCTTTTTCTTATTTAAGAAAAAACCCCAAACTAAATATTTATAAGTGTTTGAAAAGTTGTTATAATTTAACAATGAAAATCTTGAAAAGTTTTGCAGCCTTCCCCCTTATCTTTCTCTCTGCCTTCCAAACTCTTTCTTTCTCCTTTTCTCCATATATTTGTCTCTTCCTTTTTATTTCTTGTTGTTTGGCAAACTCTTTGGAAAATGGCTGGGCACTCCTTGTGGCCCCAAATCTCCACGCTTGGCATCTCCATCCCGTTTCCTTCTCAGTCTAAAAACACCACCAGGCCCAATTTTCCCCAACGAAGCAGCCCACCATCATCAGCGTTGCAGTATGTTTCTTCTTCATCGTACGGCAACGCATCCGCGCTCCTGCCAGTCGCTGTCCAAGCGATGGGACGGCTAGCAGCAGCGCCTCCTGCCGTATAAGAGAAGCTCCTTGCCAGCCTACCAAACCCTAGCCTAGCCTTACCTTGCTCCCCCTTTTCCGCCGCCACTCTCTTTTTCTCCGCTCTCTATGTTGCATCCTCCCCTCCTGTTTTGATGCACGCTCTCCACCACGGCTCCCCGGCGCACGTGCCGCCTAGCTCGTCTCCGACCACGTCGCCTCATCTTCGTCCCGGACTCCTCTGTCCTTCCCCGTGCGTGCCCCGACCATGCAGCAGCCATCGCCTCCATCGTGTTTCGTCCTCGTCCTCCCAAGCTGCTCCCGAAGTCGACCACGCCCGGCTCCGTCGCGGACGTTCACCACCTCCAGCACACTCCCGTCATCGGCCGCGCCTGCACGCACAACACCGTCCTCCGCCACCATGAGCGCCACGGCAGCGAACGCGAGCCCGTGCTGCTCGAAGCCCCATGGCCTCCTCGTTCCAGCTCACCTCGGAGCCGTTCTTCAACGACCTCGTCAAGGCGCGTCCGCGATTCGCGCCAAACTCCGCGTCGCCGGCTCAGCACCACCTCAAGTTCGCCATCCTCCGCGTGCTGCAGGCTTCGACCGCCGCCGAGTTCATGTCCATCCGTGCTTGACGGCAGCAGCGCACGCTGGCGTTCTCCGTCTCCAACTACGTGATCTACGTCTTCGTACACACGTGAGCGCACACCCCAATGCCTCCAGCACGTCTGCCTCCGTCTCGCTACCTTTGGCCTCGTCCGACTCCAGATCGTGGCAACAGCTTGCCGTGTTCCCGTCTAATCTCGAGCGCGTCTTCGTCACCGTTCGTCCCGTCCACATCGGGCAGCACTGCAGCCATGCAGGTAGCAGCATCAAGTAAAGTCTTTCCTTGTTTATTGAATACCGACGCAGTAGACCAGCTGGTCGTCTATTCCTTGTGTCCTGTTCCATTTGATCCTGTGTTCAAATCTCAACCCGGCTAATTAAGCCATCTTTTTGTTTAATCAGCTCATGAATCAGATCTGGCACCACTGACGGGCCATGGGCCCACGGCCAGATCCTCCGTCCCAGCTCAACGCCCGGTGCGGCCCAACCCCATCCGACGCCGAAGCTGATCAGTTCCAGCCCAGGACACGGCAGGTTCATCCCCTGCCTGTTTCCTTTTCTTTGTGCAAATCTTGCGAAAATCATATCTCTCAAACCGCTTGTCGGAATGCAAAGTATTTTATATGGAAATCTATCAGAAAAATGAGAGTATCATGATTATGCCATCCATGCTTGCTGTTGCATCATGCATCATATATTTTCGTGCTATTTTGCATTACCACCTAATATGTAACATATGGAATATGTGGGGTAATATATAAATGTTGTCCCGGTTCCATTTAACTTTGATGTAGCTCACCCCTGCCATGTTTGCTATGCTAATCCACCCTTAATTTGTCGGTAGAAATGCAACTCCAACCTAATTTGCTTGTCCGAGGTTTCGACTCCGCTTAAATTGGATAAGTTGCATTGCATCATATTTGCCATGTCATGCATATCATCTTGATCATGCCGGTTCTTATTCCGTAGTTGTAAGATTTGCATCCGATGTCTGTTGTAGCATTTGCTTCTTCCCGGATAGGATCACGAAGTGGTGATGTGAGATACGACGAGTTCTCCGACAAGTTCTTCTGCAGCTTTTCACAGGCGAGCCCTCCCTCTTCACCTATTTACTCTCTCCCTCGCACTGCTATCCTTATGTTGCGATTCTTTATCGAGTCACGTGTCCTATTCCACTTGTTTACCATATTAATCCTATATGCACCATTCCTTATCCATAGCCGTTGCTTGATGTTTGAGCCTTGCGAGACGTAGGCGTGTTTTAGGATCTGTTGTTTATCTCGATCTGTTATCGGGATATGTTGGGTTGTTGGGAGGTTATCACATGCTATATCGGCTTGTTGGAGATATTCATGCTTTACTTAATTGTTAACAACTAAAATTGTAAGCGAGAGGCATCCGTGAGCCCCTTTGCGAAAGCATCGGAACTTTGACTCGCTAATGTCCCCTAGGACCCGAGTTCTTGTTATCCGTTCCGAGATTGAGCGCTCTACCCATGCGTGGGGACGATTATTGGGACCCCCTCACCCATTACCTTTTCTCAAGTCGGCTTGAAAAGGGGGCCACAACCTTGGTTTTATTTGCCTATGCCATGTATGCCATGCTTTACTTATCGTTGCCTTCGGGTGTTTACTTCCCGTTGCCTTCGGTGTTTATATTACGTACCGTACCTCGCGGACGTTTAGCGAAAGCGTGTGGTTCGCACGCCTAGCCGCCGTCGCAAACCCCGAGTCCGCTTCGGAGTACGGCCGGACTTCGTTACGGGTAGCTTAGTCGGGTGGCCCCCTAGACTTTCTTGTTGAACCGGGAACGGTCTTGTTGTGAGACATCCACCTGTCGTAAGTGGGTCGAGCATGCGTATGGTTACATTTGGGCAACCCCCGCAGGGTGTACATCTTATCGATAAGCCGTGTCCGCGGTTATGGACGACTTGGAATTGTATAGCTTGATCATAGAACAACTTACACCTTATACTTGTTGTTAATAATTTGAAAATAACTTGCGTAGTAATATAGCATTACTACAACCGATACCCAATAAAACTTGTCCACCGTTGAGTGCCTTTTACATTGCCTCTTCGCAATTGTTGAAGGGGATATGTGTATTTGGCTGGGTTATGTTTGTGTAGTACTTTATCTGTTACCTTATGCGCTCTCTTATCTTCTCTGAGTAGACGGATGTTGTAGCGTGTCTCTATTGGTTATAGTTTTATCGCCGCTAAACCTACCATATAGCCCCGTGCGATATATATTTATACTCGCTCGGCGAGCATAGCCATTTCTAGTCTCGCTAAGTACGTGCCGGAGTTCGTTCCTTGGTACTTACTCTCGCCTTTTCCCTTTCTCTTTTGCTTCCTCCCTTTTGTCGGCAACCGATGGCCCGACTTTGACAGGTACGAGATGATGACGTTAGCAAGGTTACCCTTCCGGCTTGGCCTGGGCAGGGTTATGGACGCCACTGGTTATCTTAGGGACTCTTAGTCCAATTTGTATCTTGTCCGTACTCGGACGTATTCGATCTTCTGTATGATTCGGATCTTTGTACTGTATATTTGTATCTTGACTCGTTGGGGTCGTTGTTGTAATATATGTATCTTGTGGGCTCTATTGTAATCCTGTTGTAATGTTACCGCTCGTGTTAATTCCTCCGGCATCACGTGTGTGATTCGTCGCGCACGTCGTGTCGGAGGGCGTCTCCGAATCGATATCGTGCGGATTTCGGCGGGTTCGTCGGGATCCTCGGGATACCGGTTCCGGGCGTCACAAGTTGGTATCGAGCCTCGAGGTTGCGGTACTCCCACTAGTCCATCCTGTAGGATAACCTTGCCAACGAACGTTGAGTAGAGTGTCAAAACTATTTTCTAAAATTCGTTGGATAGTTCTGATTAGCTCTGATTTTTCTCCTTACCTACATTCTTTCTTCTCTTACCTTTCCGCGTTTCGAGTCTTCTCTCTTATCCGAGTTTCTCTGAGTCTTAGGTTCCGACGTGGGTTGGACGATCTCTGCCTTAACCTAATAGGACCGATCTCTGAAGATTTCTGATAGAAGAACATCACCGGCGGCTAACCTTTGTCTTCTCTGTTGACGCCATCTCGGTTTATGTGATCCTTCCTCTATCTCTTGTGTTTTTGACCTCATGAACCTTCGTTGTCGATGTTTATCAAGATCGTCAATCTGTATTCCTGGAGTTGGTTGCACGATTCTCTTATTCATGTACAGAGTAATACTTTGAGTGCGGGATGGAGTAGCTACCATACCGACTACTCTTACTATTCGCCCTTGTTACCTGACTTGGTGGATCCGTGTGACTGTTACTCCTTCCTTTGTTTCTCCGGAGTCATCATTGTCATCGGAACAACGACTTCTTGTTGGTGGTGTCGACCACCCAAGCTGGAGCAAGAATTCTTGTTAGTGGTGTCGAGAAGATCAACACTTCGCCAGAAGAAGGTTCCACCTCGAGGTCGGGTGATTGTCAACATGGTACAAGAAGACTCGATAGTTTAACCAACTCCCCTTGGCTTGACGTGGAACCTCGGGGCGAGGTTCCTTGTTAGTGGTGTCAATTGTAACGGCCCCGGGTAGTACCCCTACTAGATTTGTTTGTTCTCTTTCTTTTATTGCATCATCATGCATCATGCATCATATCATCCATGTTTGTTCTTACAAAACAAAATTATTTTATAAACCTTAAACTATTTTTGTTTTGTTTCCCCTCTCATATGGTTTTATATAAAACCTCCATCGACCTTTTTCTTATTTAAGAAAAAACCCCAAACTAAATATTTATAAGTGTTTGAAAAGTTGTTATAATTTAACAATGAAAATCTTGAAAAGTTTTGCAGCCTTCCCCCTTATCTTTCTCTCTGCCTTCCAAACTCTTTCTTTCTCCTTTTCTCCATATATTTGTCTCTTCCTTTTTATTTCTTGTTGTTTGGCAAACTCTTTGGAAAATGGCTGGGCACTCCTTGTGGCCCCAAATCTCCACGCTTGGCATCTCCATCCCGTTTCCTTCTCAGTCTAAAAACACCACTAGGCCCAATTTTCCCCAACGAAGCAGCCCACCATCATCAGCGTTGCAGTATGTTTCTTCTTCATCGTACGGCAACGCATCCGCGCTCCTGCCAGTCGCTGTCCAAGCGATGGGACGGCTAGCAGCAGCGCCTCCTGCCGTATAAGAGAAGCTCCTTGCCAGCCTACCAAACCCTAGCCTAGCCTTACCTTGCTCCCCCTTTTCCGCCGCCACTCTCTTTTTCTCCGCTCTCTATGTTGCATCCTCCCCTCCTGTTTTGATGCACGCTCTCCACCACGGCTCCCCGGCGCACGTGCCGCCTAGCTCGTCTCCGACCACGTCGCCTCATCTTCGTCCCGGACTCCTCTGTCCTTCCCCGTGCGTGCCCCGACCATGCAGCAGCCATCGCCTCCATCGTGTTTCGTCCTCGTCCTCCCAAGCTGCTCCCGAAGTCGACCACGCCCGGCTCCGTCGCGGACGTTCACCACCTCCAGCACACTCCCGTCATCGGCCGCGCCTGCACGCACAACACCGTCCTCCGCCACCATGAGCGCCACGGCAGCGAACGCGAGCCCGTGCTGCTCGAAGCCCCATGGCCTCCTCGTTCCAGCTCACCTCGGAGCCGTTCTTCAACGACCTCGTCAAGGCGCGTCCGCGATTCGCGCCAAACTCCGCGTCGCCGGCTCAGCACCACCTCAAGTTCGCCATCCTCCGCGTGCTGCAGGCTTCGACCGCCGCCGAGTTCATGTCCATCCGTGCTTGACGGCAGCAGCGCACGCTGGCGTTCTCCGTCTCCAACTACGTGATCTACGTCTTCGTACACACGTGAGCGCACACCCCAATGCCTCCAGCACGTCTGCCTCCGTCTCGCTACCTTTGGCCTCGTCCGACTCCAGATCGTGGCAACAGCTTGCCGTGTTCCCGTCTAATCTCGAGCGCGTCTTCGTCACCGTTCGTCCCGTCCACATCGGGCAGCACTGCAGCCATGCAGGTAGCAGCATCAAGTAAAGTCTTTCCTTGTTTATTGAATACCGACGCAGTAGACCAGCTGGTCGTCTATTCCTTGTGTCCTGTTCCATTTGATCCTGTGTTCAAATCTCAACCCGGCTAATTAAGCCATCTTTTTTGTTTAATCAGCTCATGAATCAGATCTGGCACCACTGACGGGCCATGGGCCCACGGCCAGATCCTCCGTCCCAGCTCAACGCCCGGTGCGGCCCAACCCCATCCGACGCCGAAGCTGATCAGTTCCAGCCCAGGACACGGCAGGTTCATCCCCTGCCTGTTTCCTTTTCTTTGTGCAAATCTTGCGAAAATCATATCTCTCAAACCGCTTGTCGGAATGCAAAGTATTTTATATGGAAATCTATCAGAAAAATGAGAGTATCATGATTATGCCATCCATGCTTGCTGTTGCATCATGCATCATATATTTTCGTGCTATTTTGCATTACCACCTAATATGTAACATATGGAATATGTGGGGTAATATATAAATGTTGTCCCGGTTCCATTTAACTTTGATGTAGCTCACCCCTGCCATGTTTGCTATGCTAATCCACCCTTAATTTGTCGGTAGAAATGCAACTCCAACCTAATTTGCTTGTCCGAGGTTTCGACTCCGCTTAAATTGGATAAGTTGCATTGCATCATATTTGCCATGTCATGCATATCATCTTGATCATGCCGGTTCTTATTCCGTAGTTGTAAGATTTGCATCCGATGTCTGTTGTAGCATTTGCTTCTTCCCGGATAGGATCACGAAGTGGTGATGTGAGATACGACGAGTTCTCCGACAAGTTCTTCTGCAGCTTTTCACAGTGCGAGCCCTCCCTCTTCACCTATTTACTCTCTCCCTCGCATCGCTATCCTTATGTTGCGATTCTTTATCGAGTCACGTGTCCTATTCCACTTGTTTACCATATTAATCCTATATGCACCATTCCTTATCCATAGCCGTTGCTTGATGTTTGAGCCTTGCGAGACGTAGGCGTGTTTTAGGATCTGTTGTTTATCTCGATCTGTTATCGGGATATGTTGGGTTGTTGGGAGGTTATCACATGCTATATCGCTTGTTGGAGATATTCATGCTTTACTTAATTGTTAACAACTAAAATTGTAAGCAGAGGCATCTCGTGAGCCCCTTTGCGAAAGCATCTGAACTTTGACTCGCTAATGTCCCCTAGGACCCGAGTTCTTGTTATCCGTTCCGAGATTGAGCGCTCTACCCATGCGTGGGGACGATTATTGGGACCCCCTCACCCATTACCTTTTCTCAAGTCGGTTGAAAAGGGGGCCACAACCTTGGTTTTATTTGCCTATGCCATGTATGCCATGCTTTACTTACTGTTGCCTTCGGGTGTTTACTTCCCGTTGCCTTCGGTGTTTATATTCTCGTACCGTACCCCGCGGGACGTTTAGCGAAAGCGTGTGGTTCGCACGCCTAGCCGCCGTCGCAAACCCCGAGTCCGCTTCGAGTACGGCCGACTTCGTTACGGGTAGCTTAGTCGGGTGGCCCCCTAGACTTTCTTGTTGAACTCGGGAACGGTCTTGTTGTGAGACATCCACCCGTCGTAAGTGGGTCGAGCATGCGTATGGTTACATTTGGGCAACCCCTGCAGGGTGTACATCTTATCGATAAGCCGTGTCCGCGGTTATGGACGACTTGGAATTGTATAGCTTGATCATAGAACAACTTACACCTTATACTTGTTGTTAATAATTTGAAAATAACTTGCGTAGTAATATAGCATTACTACAACCGATACCCAATAAAACTTGTCCACCGTTGAGTGCCTTTTACATTGCCTCTTCGCAATTGTTGAAGGGGATATGTGTATTTGGTCAGGTTATGTTTGTGTAGTACTTTATCTCGTTACCTTATGCGCTCTCTTATCTTCTCCGAGTAGACGGATGTTGTAGCGTGTCTCTATTGGTTATAGTTTTACCGCCGCTAAACCTACCATATAGCCCCGGGCGATATATATTTATACTCGCTCGGCGAGCATAGCCATTTCTAGTCTCGCTAAGTACGTGCCGGAGTTCGTTCCTTGGTACTTACTCTCGCCTTTTCCCTTTCTCTTTTGCTTCCTCCCTTTTGTCGGCAACCGATGGCCCGACTTTGACAGGTACGAGATGATGAAGTTAGCAAGGTTACCCTTCCGGCTTGGCCTGGGCAGGGTTATGGACGCCACTGGTTATCTTAGGGACTCTTAGTCCAATTGTATCTTGTCCGTACTCGGACGTATTCGATCTTCTGTATGATTCGGATCTTTGTACTGTATATTTGTATCTTGACTCGTTGGGGTCGTTGTTGTAATATATGTATCTTGTGGGCTCTATTGTAATCCTGTTGTAATGTTACCGCTCGTGTTAATTCCTCTGGCATCACGTGTGTGATTCGTCGCGCACGTCGTGTCGGAGGGCGTCTCTGAATCGATATCGTGCGGATTTCGGCGGGTTCGCTGGGATCCTCAGGATACCGGTTCCGGGGCGTCACAAGTTGGTATCAGAGCCTCAGGTTGCGGTACCCCACTAGTCCATCCTGTAGGATAACCTTGCCAACGAACGTTGAGTAGAGTGTCAAAACTATTTTCTAAAATTCGTTGGATAGTTCTGATTAGCTCTGATTTTTCTCCTTACCTACATTCTTTCTTCTCTTACCTTTCCGCGTTTCGAGTCTTCTCTCTTATCCGAGTTTCTCTGAGTCTTAGGTTCCGACGTGGGTTGGACGATCTCTGCCTTAACCTAATAGGACCGATCTCTGAAGATTTCTGATAGAAGAACATCACCGGCGGCTAACCTTTGTCTTCTCTGTTGACGCCATCTCGGTTTATGTGATCCTTCCTCTATCTCTTGTGTTTTTGACCTCATGAACCTTCGTTGTCGATGTTTATCAAGATCGTCAATCTGTATTCCTGGAGTTGGTTGCACGATTCTCTTATTCATGTACAGAGTAATACTTTGAGTGCGGGATGGAGTAGCTACCATACCGACTACTCTTACTATTCGCCCTTGTTACCTGACTTGGTGGATCCGTGTGACCGTTACTCCTTCCTTTGTTTCTCCGGAGTCATCATTGTCATCGGAACAACGACTTCTTGTTGGTGGTGTCGACCACCCAAGCTGGAGCAAGAATTCTTGTTAGTGGTGTCGAGAAGATCAACACTTCGCCAGAAGAAGGTTCCACCTCGAGGTCGGGTGATTGTCAACATGGTACAAGAAGACTCGATAGTTTAACCAACTCCCCCTTGGCTTGACGTGGAACCTCGGGGCGAGGTTCCTTGTTAGTGGTGTCAATTGTAACGGCCCCGGGTAGTACCCCTACTAGATTTGTTTGTTCTCTTTCTTTTATTGCATCATCATGCATCATGCATCATATCATCCATGTTTGTTCTTACAAAACAAAATTATTTTATAAACCTTAAACTATTTTTGTTTTGTTTCCCCTCTCATATGGTTTTATATAAAACCTCCATCGACCTTTTTCTTATTTAAGAAAAAACCCCAAACTAAATATTTATAAGTGTTTGAAAAGTTGTTATAATTTAACAATGAAAATCTTGAAAAGTTTTGCAGCCTTCCCCTTATCTTTCTCTCTGCCTTCCAAACTCTTTCTTTCTCCTTTTCTCCATATATTTGTCTCTTCCTTTTTATTTCTTGTTGTTTGGCAAACTCTTTGGAAAATGGCTGGGCACTCCTTGTGGCCCCAAATCTCCACGCTTGGCATCTCCATCCCGTTTCCTTCTCAGTCTAAAAACACCACCAGGCCCAATTTTCCCCAACGAAGCAGCCCACCATCATCAGCGTTGCAGTATGTTTCTTCTTCATCGTACGGCAACGCATCCGCGCTCCTGCCAGTCGCTGTCCAAGCGATGGGACGGCTAGCAGCAGCGCCTCCTGCCGTATAAGAGAAGCTCCTTGCCAGCCTACCAAACCCTAGCCTAGCCTTACCTTGCTCCCCCTTTTCCGCCGCCACTCTCTTTTTCTCCGCTCTCTATGTTGCATCCTCCCCTCCTGTTTTGATGCACGCTCTCCACCACGGCTCCCCGGCGCACGTGCCGCCTAGCTCGTCTCCGACCACGTCGCCTCATCTTCGTCCCGGACTCCTCTGTCCTTCCCCGTGCGTGCCCCGACCATGCAGCAGCCATCGCCTCCATCGTGTTTCGTCCTCGTCCTCCCAAGCTGCTCCCGAAGTCGACCACGCCCGGCTCCGTCGCGGACGTTCACCACCTCCAGCACACTCCCGTCATCGGCCGCGCCTGCACGCACAACACCGTCCTCCGCCACCATGAGCGCCACGGCAGCGAACGCGAGCCCGTGCTGCTCGAAGCCCCATGGCCTCCTCGTTCCAGCTCACCTCGGAGCCGTTCTTCAACGACCTCGTCAAGGCGCGTCCGCGATTCGCGCCAAACTCCGCGTCGCCGGCTCAGCACCACCTCAAGTTCGCCATCCTCCGCGTGCTGCAGGCTTCGACCGCCGCCGAGTTCATGTCCATCCGTGCTTGACGGCAGCAGCGCACGCTGGCGTTCTCCGTCTCCAACTACGTGATCTACGTCTTCGTACACACGTGAGCGCACACCCCAATGCCTCCAGCACGTCTGCCTCCGTCTCGCTACCTTTGGCCTCGTCCGACTCCAGATCGTGGCAACAGCTTGCCGTGTTCCCGTCTAATCTCGAGCGCGTCTTCGTCACCGTTCGTCCCGTCCACATCGGGCAGCACTGCAGCCATGCAGGTAGCAGCATCAAGTAAAGTCTTTCCTTGTTTATTGAATACCGACGCAGTAGACCAGCTGGTCGTCTATTCCTTGTGTCCTGTTCCATTTGATCCTGTGTTCAAATCTCAACCCGGCTAATTAAGCCATCTTTTTTGTTTAATCAGCTCATGAATCAGATCTGGCACCACTGACGGGCCATGGGCCCACGGCCAGATCCTCCGTCCCAGCTCAACGCCCGGTGCGGCCCAACCCCATCCGACGCCGAAGCTGATCAGTTCCAGCCCAGGACACGGCAGGTTCATCCCCTGCCTGTTTCCTTTTCTTTGTGCAAATCTTGCGAAAATCATATCTCTCAAACCGCTTGTCGGAATGCAAAGTATTTTATATGGAAATCTATCAGAAAAATGAGAGTATCATGATTATGCCATCCATGCTTGCTGTTGCATCATGCATCATATATTTTCGTGCTATTTTGCATTACCACCTAATATGTAACATATGGAATATGTGGGGTAATATATAAATGTTGTCCCGGTTCCATTTAACTTTGATGTAGCTCACCCCTGCCATGTTTGCTATGCTAATCCACCCTTAATTTGTCGGTAGAAATGCAACTCCAACCTAATTTGCTTGTCCGAGGTTTCGACTCCGCTTAAATTGGATAAGTTGCATTGCATCATATTTGCCATGTCATGCATATCATCTTGATCATGCCGGTTCTTATTCCGTAGTTGTAAGATTTGCATCCGATGTCTGTTGTAGCATTTGCTTCTTCCCGGATAGGATCACGAAGTGGTGATGTGAGATACGACGAGTTCTCCGACAAGTTCTTCTGCAGCTTTTCACAGGCGAGCCCTCCCTCTTCACCTATTTACTCTCTCCCTCGCACTGCTATCCTTATGTTGCGATTCTTTATCGAGTCACGTGTCCTATTCCACTTGTTTACCATATTAATCCTATATGCACCATTCCTTATCCATAGCCGTTGCTTGATGTTTGAGCCTTGCGAGACGTAGGCGTGTTTTAGGATCTGTTGTTTATCTCGATCTGTTATCGGGATATGTTGGGTTGTTGGGAGGTTATCACATGCTATATCAGTTGTTGGAGATATTCATGCTTTACTTAATTGTTAACAACTAAAATTGTAAGCAGAGGCATCTCGTGAGCCCCTTTGCGAAAGCATCGGAACTTTGACTCGCTAATGTCCCCTAGGACCCGAGTTCTTGTTATCTCGTTCCGAGATTGAGCGCTCTACCCATGCGTGGGGACGATTATTGGGACCCCCTCACCCATTACCTTTTCTCAAGTCAGCTGAAAAGGGGGCCACAACCTTGGTTTTATTTGCCTATGCCATGTATGCCATGCTTTACTTACTCGTTGCCTTCGGGTGTTTACTTCCTCGTTGCCTTCGGTGTTTATATTCTCGTACTCGTACCCCGCGGGACGTTTAGCGAAAGCGTGTGGTTCGCACGCCTAGCCGCCGTCGCAAACCCCGAGTCCGCTTCGAGTACGGCCGGACTTCGTTACGGGTAGCTTAGTCGGGTGGCCCCCTAGACTTTCTTGTTGAACTGGGAACGGTCTTGTTGTGAGACATCCACCTGTCGTAAGTGGGTCGAGCATGCGTATGGTTACATTTGGGCAACCCCTGCAGGGTGTACATCTTATCGATAAGCCGTGTCCGCGGTTATGGACGACTTGGAATTGTATAGCTTAATCATAGAACAACTTACACCTTATACTTGTTGTTAATAATTTGATAATAACTTGCGTAGTAATATAGCATTACTACAACCGATACCCAATAAAACTTGTCCACCGTTGAGTGCCTTTTACATTGCCTCTTCGCAATTGTTGAAGGAGATATGTGTATTTGGCTGGGTTATGTTTGTGTAGTACTTTATCTGTTACCTTATGCGCTCTCTTATCTTCTCTGAGTAGACGGATGTTGTAGCGTGTCTCTATTGGTTATAGTTTTGCTGCCGCTAAACCTACCATATAGCCCCAGGCGATATATATTTATACTCGCTCGGCGAGCATAGCCATTTCTAGTCTCGCTAAGTACGTGCCGGAGTTCGTTCCTTGGTACTTACTCTCGCCTTTTCCCTTTCTCTTTTGCTTCCTCCCTTTTGTCGGCAACCGATGGCCCGACTTTGACAGTACGAGATGATGACGTTAGCAAGGTTACCCTTCCGCTTGGCCTCGGGCGAGGGTTATGGACGCCATCTGGTTATCTTAGGGACTCTTAGTCCAATTTGTATCTTGTCCGTACTCGGACGTATTCGATCTTCTCGTATGATTCGGATCTTTGTACCGTATATTTGTATCTTGACTCGGAGGGTCGTCGTTGTA
>NC_061508.1:157913400-158003734 GCF_022539505.1 Lolium rigidum
CAACTTTCATTCAATTTGGGCATTTTCATTTGAGCAAGTCTGGTGCCCTAATAAAATCCATCTTTACGGACTGTTCTGTTTTGACAAATTCTGCCTTTTATTTCGCATTGCCTCTTTTGCTATGTTGGATGAATTTCTTTGATCCATTAATGTCCAGTAGCTTTATGCAATGTCCAGAAGTGTTAAGAATGATTGTGTCACCTCTGAACATGTGAATTTTTATTATGCACTAACCCTCTAATGAGTTGTTTCGAGTTTGGTGTGGAGGAAGTTTTCAAGGATCAAGAGAGGAGTATGATGCAATATGATCAAGGAGAGTGAAAACTCTAAGCTTGGGGACGCCCCGGTGGTTCACCCCTGCATATTCTAAGAAGACTCAAGCGTCTAAGCTTGGGGATGCCTTTCATCGACAACATTATCAGGTTCCTCCCCTGAAACTATATTTTTATTCCGTCACATCTTATGCACTTTGCTTGGAGCGTCGGTTTTTTTTGTTTTTGTTTTGTTTGAATAAAATGGATCCTAGCATTCACTTTGTGGGAGAGAGACACGCTCCGCTGTAGCATATGGACAAGTATGTCCTTAGGCTCTACTCATAGTATTCATGGCGAAGTTTCTTCTTCGTTAAATTGTTATATGGTTGGAATTGGAAAATACTACATGTAGTAATTCTAAAATGTCTTGGATAATTTGATACTTGGCAATTGTTGTGCTCATGTTTAAGCTCTTGCATCATATACTTTGCACCCATTAATGAAGAAACACTTAGAGCTTGCTAATTTGGTTTGCATATTTGGTTTCTCTAGAGTCTAGATAATATCTAGTATTGAGTTTTGAACAACAAGGAAGACGGTGTAGAGTCTTATAATGTTTACAATATGTCTTTTATGTGAGTTTTGCTGCACCGTTCATCCTTGTGTTTGTTTCAAATAACCTTGCTAGCCTAAACCTTGTATCGAGAGGGAATATTTCTCATGCATCCAAAATCCTTGAGCCAACCACTATGCCATTTGTGTCCACCATACCTACCTACTACATGGTATTTATCCGCCATTCCAAAGTAAATTGCTTGAGTGCTACCTTTAAAATTCCATCATTCACCTTTGCAATATATAGCTCATGGGACAAATAGCTTAAAAACTATTGTGGTATTGAATATGTACTTATGCACTTTATCTCTTATTAAGTTGCTTGTTGTGCGATAACCATGCTTATGGGGACGCCATCAACTATTCTTTGTTGAATATCATGTGAGTTGCTATGCATGTCCGTCTTGTCTGAAGTAAGAGAGATCTACCACCTTAATGGTTGGAGCATACATATTGTTAGAGAAGAACATTGGGCCGCTAACTAAAGCCATGATTCATGGTGGAAGTTTCAGTTTTGGACATATATCCTCAATCTCATATGAGAATAATAATTGTTGCCACATGCTTATGCATTAAAGAGGAGTCCATTATCTGTTGTTCATGTTGTCCGGGTATGGATGTCTAAGTTGAGAATAATCAAAAGCGAGAAATCCAAAATGCGAGCTTTCTCCTTAGACCTTTGTACAGGCGGCATGGAGGTACCCCATTGTGACACTTGGTTAAAACATGTGTATTGCAATGATCCGGTAGTCCAAGCTAATTAGGACAAGGTGCGGGCACTATTAGTATACTATGAATGAGGCTTGCAACTTGTAAGATATAATTTTCATAACTCATATGCTTTATTACTACCGTTGACAAAATTGTTTCATGTTTTCAAAATAAAAGCTCTAGCACAAATATAGCAATCGATGCTTTCCTCTTTGAAGGACCATTCTTTTACTTTTATGTTGAGTCAGTTCACCTATCTCTCTCCATCTCAAGAAGCAAACACTTGTGTGAACTGTGCATTGATTCCTACATACTTGCATATTATACTTGTTATATTACTCTATGTTGACAATTATCCATGAGATATACATGTTACAAGTTGAAAGCAACCGCTGAAACTTAATCTTCCTTTGTGATGCTTCAATACCTTTACTTTGATTTATTGCTTTATGAGTTAACTCTTATGCAAGACTTATTGATGCTTGTCTTGAAGTACTATTCATGAAAAGTCTTTGCTTTATGATTCACTAGTTTACTCATGTCATCACCATTGTTTTGATCGCTGCATTCATTACATATGTTTACAAATAGTATGATCAAGGTTATGATGGCATGTCACTTCAGAAATTATCTTTGTTATCGTTTTACCTGCTCGGGACGAGCGAGAACTAAGCTTGGGGATGCTGATACGTCTCCGACGTATCGATAATTTCTTATGTTCCATGCCATATTATTGATGATACCTACATGTTTTATGCACACTTTATGTCATATTCGTGCATTTTCCGGAACTAACCTATTAACAAGATGCCGAAGAGCCGATTCGCTGTTTTCTGCTGTTTTTAGTTTCAGAAATCCTAGTAACGAAATATTCTCGGAATTGGACGAAATCAAAACCCAGGGTCCTATTTTGCCACGAAGCTTCCGGAAGACCGAAGAGGAGTCGAAGTGGGGCCACGAGGGGCCGCTGATACGTCTCCAACGTATCGATAATTTCTTGTGTTCCATGCCACATTATTGATGTTATCTACATGTTATATGCACACTTTATGTCATATTCGTGCATTTTCTGGAACTAACCTATTAACAAGATGCCGAAGTGCCGGTCCTGTTTTCTGCTGTTTTTGGTTTCAGAAATCCTAGTAACGAAATATTCTCGGAATCGGACGAAATCAACTCCAAAGATCTTAGAATCCCCGGAAGCATCCGGAACACACCCGAGAGGTCGAGAGGGGGCCACAGGGCCACCAAACCCTAGGCCGGCGCGGCCGAGAGGGGGCCGCGCCGCCCTATGGTGTGGCCCCCTGTCAGCCCTCTCCGCACCGCCTCTCCGCCTATATAAAGCCCCCGACCTAAAAACCTCGGGGCGTTCGACGAAAACCACAAAAACCTTCCGGAGCCGCCGCCATCGCGAAGCCAAGATCCGGGGGACAGGAGTCTGCTGTTCCGGCACCCTACCGGAGCGGGGAAGTGGCCCCGGAAGGCTTCCCCATCGACACCGCTGCCATCTCCACCGCCATCTTCATCACCGCTGCTGCTCCCATGAGGAGGGAGTAGTTCTCCATCGAGGCTCGGGGCTGTACCGGTAGCTATGTGGTTCATCTCTCTCCTATGTGCTTCAATACAATAATCTCATGAGCTGCCTTACATGATTGAGATTCATATGATGATGCTTGTAATCTAGATGTCATTATGCTAGTCAAGTGAGTTTTACTTATGTGATCTCCGGAGACTCCTTGTCCCACGTGAGTAAAGGTGACGAGTGTGTGCACCGTGTGGGTCTCTTAGGCTATATTTCACAGAATACTTATTCACTTGTTGAATGGCATAGTGAGGTGCTTATTTATATCTCTTTGTGATTGCAATGTGTTTGTATCACAATTTATCTATGTGCTACTCTAGCAATGTTATTAAAGTAGTTTTATTCCTCCTGCACGTGTGCAAAGGTGACAGATGTGTGCACCGTGTTAGTACTTGGTTTATGCTATGATCATGATCTCTTGTAGATTGCGAAGTTAACTATTGCTATGATAATATCGATGTGATCTATTCCTCCTACATATGCATGAAGGTGACGAGTGTGCATGCTATGCTAGTACTTGGTTTAGTCTCGTTGATCTATCTTACACTAAAGGTTACTAAAATATGAGCATTATTGTGGAGCTTGTTAACTCCGGCATTGAGGGTTCGTGTAATCCTACGCAATGTGTTCATCATCCAACAAAAGTGTAGAGTATGCATTTATCTATTCTGTTATGTGATCAAAGTTGAGAGTGTCCACTAGTGAAAGTCTAATCCCTAGGCCTTGTTCCTAAATACTGCTGAGTTACTACTTGCTTGTTTACTCGTTTCTACTGTGTTACTACTGCTGCAATACTACCACCATCAACTACACGCCTGACAAGCTATTTTTCGGCACCGTTGCTACTGCTCATATATATTCATACCACCTGTATTTCACTATCTCTTCGCCGAACTAGTGCACCTATTAGGTGTGTTGGGGACACAAGAGACTTCTTGCTTTGTGGTTGCAGGGTTGCATGAGAGGGATATCTTTGACCTCTTCCTCCCCGAGTTCGATAAACCTTGGGTATCCACTTAAGGGAAACTTGTCTGCTGTTCTACAAACCTCTGCTCTTGGAGGCCCAACACTTGTCTACAAGAATAGAAGCTCCCGTAGACATCAAGCACTTTTACGGCGCCGTTGCCGGGGAGGAAAGGTAAAAGGCTCTCATACTACGGTCTCGGGTAAAGTATTTTTCTGGCGCCGTTGTGTGTGTGCTCGAAGCTATTTCCTTTAGATCCTGCAATTGCATCTTTTTGTTTCTTGTTTACACTAGTTTGGCATAATGTACAAGAGTGAGCTTCTTATTCTATTTCCTGATTTAAAACATGGATTGTTTGATGCGAAAATTAAAAAACCTATGAAATATTATTTGCATGCTGGTAGTAATATTAGTATGAACGCTTTGAACACCATTGTTGATAATGATATAGAAAGTTCTAAGCTTGGGGAAGCTGGTTTTCATGATATTTTTAGTCCCCCAAGCATTGAGGAGAAAATTTTCTTTGATGATACCTTGCCTCCTATTTGTGATGATAATAATAGTGGTCTTTTGGTACAACCTACTATGTAGAGTGAATTTTGTTGTGATTATACTATGCCTCCTACACTTGATGAGAATAATAATGATAGCTACTTTGTTGAATTTGCTCCCACTACAACTAATAAATTTGATTATGCTTATGTGGAGAGTAATAATTTTATGCATGAGACTCATGATAAGAATGCTTTATGTGATAGTTATATTTTTGAGTTTGCTCATGATGCTACTGAAAGTTATTATGAGAGAGGAAAATATGGTTGTAGAAATTTTCATGTTACTAAAATGCCTCTCTATGTGCTGAAATTTTTGAAGCTACACTTGTTTTATCTTCCTATGCTTGTTACTTTGCTCTTCATGAACTTGTTTATTTACAAGATTCCTATGCATAGGAAGCATGTTAGACTTAAATGTGTTTTGAATTTGCCTCTTGATGCTCTCTTTTGCTTCAAATACTATTTCTTGCGAGTGCATCATTAAAACTGCTTGAGCCCATCTTAATGGCTAAAAAGAAAGAACTTCTTGGGAGATAACCCATGTGTTATTTTGCTACAGTACTTTGTTTTATATTTGTGTCTTGGAAGTTGTTTACTACTGTAGCAACCTCTCCTTATCTTAGTTTTGTGTTTTGTTATGCCAAGTAAAGTCTTTGATAGTAAAGTAAGTACTAGATTTGGATTACTGCGCAGAAACAGATTTCTTTGCTGTCACGAATCTGGGTCTAATTCTCTGTAGGTAACTCAGAAAATTATGCCAATTTACGTGAGTGATCCTCAGATATGTACGCAACTTTCATTCAATTTGAGCATTTTCATTTGAGCAAGTCTGGTGGCCTAATAAAATCCATCTTTACGGACTGTTCTGTTTTGACAGATTCTGCCTTTTATTTCGCATTGCCTCTTTAGCTATGTTGGATGAATTTCTTTGATCCATTAATGTCCAGTAGCTTTATGCAATGTCCAGAAGTGTTAAGAATGATTGTGTCACCTCTGAACATGTTAATTTTTATTGTCCACTAACCCTCTAATGAGTTGTTTCGAGTTTGGTGTGGAGGAAGTTTTCAAGGGTCAAGAGAGGAGGATGATATACTACGATCAAGAAGAGTGAAAAGTCTAAGCTTGGGGATGCCCCGGTGGTTCATCCCTGCATATATCAAGAAGACTCAAGCGTCTAAGCTTGGGGATGCCCAAGGCATCCCCTTCTTCATCGATAAATTATCAGGTTCCTTCTCTTGAAACTATATTTTTATTCGGTCACATCTTATGTGCTTTACTTGGAGCGTCTGTGTGCTTTTGTTTTTGTTTTTGTTTGAATAAAATGGATCCTAGCATTCACTTTATGGGAGAGATACACGCTCCGCTGTAGCATATGGACAAATATGTCCTTGGTTTCTACTCATAGTATTCATGGCGAAGTTTCTCCTTCGTTAAATTGTTATATGGTTGGAATTGGAAAATGATACATGTAGTAATTGCTATAAATGTCTTGGGTAATGTGATACTTGGCAATTGTTGTGCTCATGTTTAAGCTCTTGCATCATATGCTTTGCACCCATTAATGAAGAAATACATAGAGCATGCTAAAATTTGGTTTGCATATTTGGTTTCTCTAAGGTCTAGATAATTTCTAGTTTTGAGTTTGAACAACAAGGAAGACGGTGTAGAGTCTTATAATGTTTTCAATATGTCTTTTATGTGAGTTTTGCTGTACCGTTCATCCTTGTGTTTGTTTCAAATAACCTTGCTAGCCTAAACCTTGTATCGAGAGGGAATACTTCTCATGCATCCAAAATACTTGAGCCAACCACTATGCCATTTGTGTCCACCATACCTACCTATACTACATGGTATTTTCCCGCCATTCCAAAGTAAATTGCTTGAGTGCTACCTTTAAAATTCCATCATTCACCTTTGCAATATATAGCTCATGGGACAAATAGCTTAAAAACTATTGTGGTATTGAATATGTAATTATGCACTTTATTTCTTATTAAGTTGCTTGTTGTGCGATAACCATGTTCATCGGGGACGCCATCAACTATTCATTGTTGAATTTCATGTGAGTTGCTATGCATGTTCGTCTTGTCGGAAGTAAGAGCGATCTACCACCTTATGGTTGAGCATGCATATTGTTAGAGAAGAACATTGGGCCGCTAACTAAAGCCATGATCCATGGTGGAAGTTTCAGTTTTGGACATATATCCTCAATCTCAAATGAGAAAATTATTAATTGTTGTTACATGCTTATGCATAAAAGAGGAGTCCATTATCTGTTGTCTATGTTGTCCCGGTATGGATGTCTAAGTTGAAGAATAATCAATAGCGAGAAATCCAATGCGAGCTTTCTCCTTAGACCTTTGTACAGGCGGCATAGAGGTACCCCTTTGTGACACTTGGTAAAAACATGTGCATTGTGATGATCCGGTAGTCCAAGCTAATTAGGACAAGGTGCGGGCACTATTGGTACACTATGCATGAGGCTTGCAACTTATAAGATATAATTTACATGATGCATATGCTTTATTACTACCGTTGACAAAATTGTTTCATGTTTTCAAAATCAAAGCTCTAGCACAAATATAGCAATCGATGCTTTTCCTCTATGAGGACCATTCTTTTACTTTCAATGTTGAGTCAGTTCACCTATTTCTATCCACCTCAAGAAGCAAACACTTGTGTGAACTGTGCATTGATTCTTACATATTTGCATATTGCATCTCGTTATATTGCTTTGCATTGACAATTATCCATGAGATATACATGTTACAAGTTGAAAGCAACCGCTGAAACTTAATCTTCTTTTGTGTTGCTTCAATACCTTTACTTTGAATTATTACTTTATGAGTTAACTCTTATGCAAGACTTATTGATGCTTGTCTTGAAGTGCTATTCATGAAAAGTCTTTGCTTTATGATTCAGTTGTTTACCCATGTCATATACATTGTTTTGATCGCTGCATTCACTACATATGCTTTACAAATAGTATGATCAAGTTTATGATGGCATGTCACTCCGGAAATTATCTGTGTTATCGTTTTACCTGCTCGGGACGAGCGAGAACTAAGCTTGGGGATGCTGATACGTCTCCAACGTATCGATAATTTCTTGTGTTCCATGCCACATTATTGATGTTATCTACATGTTATATGCACACTTTATGTCATATTCGTGCATTTTCCGGAACTAACCTATTAACAAGATGCCGAAGTGCCAGTTCCTGTTTTCTGCTGTTTTTGGTTTCAGAAATCCTAGTAACGAAATATTCTCGGAATCGGACGAAATCAACGCCAAAGATCTTAGAATCCCGGGAAGCATCCAGAACACACCAGAGAGGTCAGAGGGGGCCACAGGGCCACCAAACCCTAGGCTGGCGCGGCCAGAGGGGGGGCCGCGCCGCCCTATGGTGTGGCCCCCCTGTCAGCCCTCCTGCGCCGCCTCTCCGCCTATATAAAGCCCCTGACCTAAAAACCTCGGGGCGTTCGACGAAAACCACAGAAACCTTCCAGAGCCGCCGCCATCGCGAAGCCAAGATCTGGGGGACAGGAGTCTCTGTTCCGGCACCCTGCCGGAGCGGGGAAGTGCCCCCGAAGGCTTCCCCATCGACACCGCTGCCATCTCCACCGCCATCTTCATCACCGCTGCTGCTCCCATGAGGAGGGAGTAGTTCTCCATCGAGGCTCGGGGCTGTACCGGTAGCTATGTGGTTCATCTCTCTCCTATGTGCTTCAATACAATAATCTCATGAGCTGCCTTACATGATTGAGATTCATATGATGATGCTTGTAATCTAGATGTCATTATGCTAGTCAAGTGAGTTTTACTTATGTGATCTCCGGAGACTCCTTGTCCCACGTGTGTAAAGGTGACAGTGTGTGCACCGTGTGGGTCTCTTAGGCTATATTTCACAGAATACTTATTCACTGTTGAATGGCATAGTGAGGTGCTTATTTATATCTCTTTGTGATTGCAATGTGTTTGTATCACAATTTATCTATGTGCTACTCTAGCAATGTTATTAAAGTAGTTTTATTCCTCCTGCACGTGTGCAAAGGTGACAGTGTGTGCACCGTGTTAGTACTTGGTTTATGCTATGATCATGATCTCTTGTAGATTGCGAAGTTAACTATTGCTATGATAATATCGATGTGATCTATTCCTCCTACATATGCATGAAGGTGACGGTGTGCATGCTATGCTAGTACTTGGTTTAGTCTGTTGATCTATCTTACACTAAAGGTTACTAAAATATGAGCATTATTGTGGAGCTTGTTAACTCCGGCATTGAGGGTTCGTGTAATCCTACGCAATGTGTTCATCATCCAACAAAAGTGTAGAGTATGCATTTATCTATTTTGTTATGTGATCAAAGTTGAGAGTGTCCACTAGTGAAAGTCTAATCCCTAGGCCTTGTTCCTAAATACTGCTGAGTTACTACTGCTTGTTTCTTGTTTCTATTGTGTTACTACTGTCTGCAATACTACCACCATCAACTACACGCCGGCAAGCTATTTTTCGGCACCGTTGCTACTGCTCATATATATTCATACCACCTGTATTTCACTATCTCTTCGCCGAACTAGTGCACCTATTAGGTGTGTTGGGGACACAAGAGACTTCTTGCTTTGTGGTTGCAGGGTTGCATGAGAGGGATATCTTTGACCTCTTCCTCCCTGAGTTCGATAAACCTTGGGTATCCACTTAAGGGAAACTTGCTGCTGTTCTACAAACCTCTGCTCTTGGAGGCCCAACACTATCTACAAGAATAGAAGCTCCCGTAGACATCAGCCGCCACAATAGGGCGGCGCGGCCCAGGCCTTGGCCGTGCCGACCTGTGGTGTGGGGCCCTCGTGTGGCCCCCCACGTTGCCCTTCCGCCTACTTAAAGCCTCCGTCGTGATACCCCTGATGCGAAAAAACCACGATACGGAAAACCTTCCAGAGACGCCGCCGCCGCCAATCCCATCTCGGGGGATTCTGGAGATCTCCTCCGGCACCCTGCCGGAGAGGGGATTCATCTCCCGGAGGACTCTACACCGCCATGGTCGCCTCCGGAGTGATGAGTGAGTAGTTCACCCCTGGACTATGGGTCCATAGCAGTAGCTAGATGGTTGTCTTCTCCTCATTGTGCTTCATTGTTGGATCTTGTGAGCTGCCTAACATGATCAAGATCATCTATACGTAATACTCTATGTTGTGTTTGTCGGGATCCGATGGATAGAGAATACCATGTTATGTTAATTATCAAGTTACTACATATGTGTTGTTTATGATCTTGCATGCTCTCCGTTATTAGTAGAGGCTCGGCCAAGTTTTTGCTCTTAACTCCAAGAGGGAGTATTTATGCTCGATAGTGGGTTCATGTCCGCATTGACACCGGGACGAGTGACAGAAAGTTCTAAGGTTGTGTTGTCGTTGTTGCCACTAGGGATAAAACATTGATGCTATGTCTAAGGATGTAGTTATTGATTACATTACGCACCATACTTAATGCAATTGTCCGTTGCTTTGCAACTTAATACTGGAAGTGGTTCGGATGATAACTTTGAAGGTGGACTTTTTAGGCATAGATGCGGTTGGATGGCGGTCTATGTACTTTGTCGTAATGCCCAATTAAATCTCACTATACTTATCATGACATGTATGTGCATTGTTATGCCCTCTCTATTTGTCAATTGCCCGACTGTAATTTGTTCACCCAACATGCTTTTATCTTATGGGAGAGACACCTCTAGTGAACTGTGGACCCCGGTCCATTCTTTAATACTGAAATACAAATCTGCTGCAATACTTGTTTTTACTGTTTTCTCTGCAAACAATCATCTTTCACACAATACGGTTAATCCCTTGTTACAGCAAGCCGGTGAGATTGACAACCTCACTGTTTCGTTGGGGCAAAGTATTTTGGTTGTGTTGTGCAGGTTCCACGTTGGCGCCAGGATCTCTGGTGTTGCGCCGCACTACATCCCGTCGCCATCAACCTTCAACGTGCTTCTTGGCTCCTCCTGGTTCGATAAACCTTGGTTTCTTTCTGAGGGAAAACTTGCTGCTGTGCGCATCATACCTTCCTCTTGGGGTTCCCAACGAACGTGTGAGTTACACGCCACCAATGGTCGCCTCCGGAGTGATGAGTGAGTAGTTCACCCCTGGACTATGGGTCCATAGCAGTAGCTAGATGGTCGTCTTCTCCTCATGTGCTTCATTGTCGGATCTTGTGAGCTGCCTAACATGATCAAGATCATCTATCTGTAATGCTATATGTTGTGTTTGTCGGGATCCGATGGATAGAGAATACTATGTTATGTTGATTATCAATCTATTACCTAAAGCCATGTATCATGATGGAAGTTTCAGTTTGGACATTAATCCTCATTCTCTTATGAGAATATTATCTGTTGTTGAATGCTTAAGCATTAAAGAGGAGTCCATTATCTGTTTTCTATGTTTTCCCGGTACGGATGTCCTTAAGTTGAGATCTATCAAAAACGAGAAATCAAATGCGATCTATCTCCTTGGACCTTTGTACAGGTGACATAGAGGTACCCCTTTGTGACACTTGGTTGAAACATATGTAATGCAATGATAATCCATGGAAATCCAAGCTAATTAGGACAAGGTGCGAGCACTATTGGTATTCAATGCATGAGGCTTGCAACTTATAGGATGTTTTATGAATAACACATATGAATTATTACTACCGTTGACAAAATTGTTTCTATGTTTCCAAAATAAAAAGCTCTAGCACAAGAGTAATCCCTGCTTCCCTCTGCGAAGGGGCCCTTCTTTTACTTTATGTTGAGACAGTTTACCTACTTCTCTCTATCTTAGAAGCAAACACTTGTGTCAACTGTGTGCATTGATTCGACATACTTGCTTATTTGCATTCATCATATTACTTTGTGTTGACAATTATCCATGAGATATACATGTTGAAAGTTGAAAGCAACTGCTGAAACTTATATCTTCCTTTATGTTGCTTCAAAACCTTCTATTAAGAAACTATTGCTTTATGAGTTAACTCTTATGCAAGACTTGTTGATGCTTGTCTTGAAAGTACTATTCATGAAAAGTCTTTGCTATATGATCAGTTGTTTAGTCATTATCTTTACCATTGCTTTGAATCACATATGCTTTACAATAGTATTGATCAAGATTATGATAGCAGCATGTCACTTCAGAAATTATCCTTGTTATCATTTACCTACTCGAGGGCGAGTAAGAACTAAGCTTGGGGATGCTTGATACGTCTCAAACGAATCTATAATTTCTTATGTTCCATGCTAGTTTTATGACAATACTCACATGTTTTATATACACTTTATATCATTTTGATGCATTTTCCGGCACTAACCTATTAACAAGATGCCGAAGCGCCAGTTCCTGTTTTCTGCTGTTTTTGGTTTCAGAAATCTTACACAGGAAATATTCTCGGAATTGGACGAAACAAAAGCCGAACCTTCTATTTTACCGAGACGGACCCAGAACATCGAAGGAGAGTCGGAGGCGGCCAGCAGGGGGCCCACACCACAGGGCGGCGCGGCCAGGCCCCCTGGCGCGCCAGCCTATGGGGAGGCCACCCCCTGGCTCCTCCGAGGCCGCCCTTCCGCCTATATATGCTCCCAGATGCGAAAACCCTAAGGGGATCGACGATATTCCACGAAGAGTTCCGTAGCCACCACCATCGTGAAAACAAGTTTCGGGGGCAGAAGTCTCTGTTCCGGCACGCCGCCGGGACGGGGAATTGCCCCCGGAGTCATCTCCATCGACACCACCGCCATCTTCATCGCCATTGCTGTCTCGTATGATGAGGAGGGAGTAGTTCTCCCCCGAGGCTAAGGGCTCTACCGGTAGCTATGTGGTTCATCTCTCTCTCCCATGTGATCTTTATGTGATCATGAGGTTTGTAATATAGTTGAATATGTAGATGTTACTCTTGTCTATTATGCACTCTAGAGGTTACTTTAATATGAACTCCGGATTCACTCTCCACGGTGTGATGGTGACAGTGTGCGCATCGTGTGTGTTTCCTTTATGAAGTTGTGGAGCTTGTTTACTCCGGCTTGAGGGTGCTCTTGTCGCCCTACACAATGAATGGTGTTTATTATCCAACAAGAGAGTGTTTGAGATTAGCATTTATTTATTCAGTTATGTGATCATTGTTGAGAGTGTCCACTAGTGAAAGTATGATCCCTAGGCCTTGTTTCTAAGCATTGAAATATCGTTTCCAACAAGTCCTGCTACATGTTCGCTTGCTGCCATTTTTATTTCAGATTGCAATTACTACTTATCATCATCAATATTACTTGTATTTCACTATCTCTTCGCCGAACTGGTGCACCTATACATCTGACAAGTGTATTAGGTGTGTTGGGGACACAAGAGACTTCTTGTATCTTAATTGCAGGGTTGCTTGAGAGGGATATCTTTGACCTCTACCTCCCTGAGTTCGATAAACCTTGGGTGATTCACTTAAGGGAAACTTGCTGCTGTTCTACAAACCTCTGGTCTTGGAGGCCCAACACTGTCTACAGGAATAGAAGCGTGCGTAGACATCAGACGGCAATTACCATAAGTTATATAGTTGGATTTTAGGAAAGAGGATGGCGTTGGTGGATTTGTGGGCGCACAAATATTGCCACACACCGGACGCGTTTTACCTAGCTTTAGGCCAAGAGGGAAAACCCTACGTGTTGCTTGTGTGCTCTTCATTGATGATGATTAGAATTACGATGTCACTGTGATGGCTACGGTGTGCTCTAGTTTATGTATCGCGGATTTATCCTCCCTATCGAACCCCCTCCTCTTAGGCCTTATATAGGAGGCCATGTCTTATAGGATTCTTGGGTCGGTTACATGTTAGGATACCCTTGTATGCTAGTTCATGTGTTGCACGCCCTGAGCTTCGGCTATCACTCCGTTCTAGGCTTGTTGGGCCTTCAGTTGGACCGTAGCAGATCGGCAATAGTGAGTACCCGATATGGTATACCCACATCAGTTAGTGTAATTGTTGTTATGACGTGCGGCGAGATTTTCTTTCCTGAAAATCAATCGTTAAGCCTTAAAAAATGACTCATGGAACCAGCAAAATCGGCTTTCACGAGCGAAAAACAAGACTACTTCGACCACGTACGCACGCCGGAGAACTCACTTGTGGTTAAATGTTTAGAAGGGCAAAGGAGGCTCCAGCCTATCAGAGTTTAAACTCCGAATTTAACATTTTGGTGTCTCATGAAAGTGAAATATACTTTAGTGGTAGACGACGTTCCTATCGATAGCAGTCGCATGTGGTAACTTTGTTAATCTTAAAATCCGTTGGATCAATTTTTAGAATCAGTTCTTCTGAGATGCTCGTAGGTATATGATGTGCATGTTTTCGTAGAAATGAGTATGTACGTATTTGTGAACATGTTTTGCAAAAAAGAAAAAAAGAAAGGGACGAAGTGCCTTTCCGCTTTCACGACGAGTCCTTAATGTTGTTGCCGCCGTGAAGTCCCGGAAAAAAATCTGCATGCGCCCCGGTGATCGCTTTTGGATACGATGGGAGTAACAAAATTAGGCAATTAGAAGTGAGGTCGTAGGATTTTCCGGGACGGTTTATGATACCCTCCTGACTCTCGAATTAGATCTAGACCAGCAGCACACCAGTCGGCAGACTACGGCCGTCGGCCGGCATGAGTCGCGGAGATCGCTTGGGCGCGCTGCAGGACGATCTTGTCCTGCACGTGCTATCCTTCCTGCCCTCCCGCGAAGTGGTGCGCTCAGCCGTGATCTCCCGTCGCTGGCGCCACCTCTGGAGGTCCACCCCGGTCGTCCGCGTCGCCGGCAGCGACAACCGCTTTCGCCTCTTCGTCAACAGCCTGCTGCTCCACCGCGACGCCACTCCGCCGCTGCGTTCGTTCGAGATCGAGGCCGATCTGTCCACAGTCGAGAAGGTCTACAGCGACGACGATGATTACGGCGATGATCGGACCTACGTCGTCGATCCTCACGTCGATCAGTGGATCAGACACGCGGTGTCGACGTGCCGTACCCGCTGGCTCAGTGCCCGCTTCCCGGAAGAGGACACCAGGTGGTCGCCTCGGCACCCGCGGCCTTTCGCGTCCCCTCACCTGACGATGATGAACCTCGAGGGCGTCAAGCTCAAAGCCGGCCTCCTCGACTTCTCCTGCTGCCCGGCGCTGCTGCATCTCAGCGTCGCCAGCTGCCGCCTCTACGCCGGCGCCTTGGTGTCGCCCTCGCTCGTGCGCCTCAGCATCATCGACTGTGACATCCGGATAGCAGATGGGCGTACCAGGATGGGGATCTCCGCACCGAGCCTCCGTCATCTGCAGCTATGCGACGACGATGTAGCCCAAGGCTTCCCGAGAGCACCGTGCCTCGAAAGCATGCCTTGCTTGACGAACGCGAGCATCAGGCTTACCGGCTACCCTGCGAAAAACCCCTTCAAGAATTACGACGACGGTGATCATAGCAGGGCCGGCCATTCTTTGCTTCTGCATGGCTTGTCGGAGACCACCAGCCTGGAGCTCATGGCTTCGCCTTCTTCTGATGGAAGGGTTTGTCTCAAATGCGTAATCTTTAATTAGTTTTCTTCATTATTAATTTGAGAAAGTTGCACTATGCATGCACCGAGTCGATTGCAAAAATACTGGTGTCACTTTGTGGAGCTTTCAGCTTCCACCACGTCCGGCACAATATCTAATACATGTAGCTAGATTTGGGGTTAGAAAATTATAATTTGCCACCGTGGTAAATTTAACATCTTGAATTTTGTCAAAACCAAGGTGCTTTCACCTTTAATTAGAGAATAGAAAATGTACAAATAGTTAGGTACTATATTTAGGGTAATTGCTATCTGAGGTTTTCTATATATATATACTAAAGCGTTAATGGCTAAGTATTAATGGATTTATTCTGCGATATATATATATCCTATATAGGATATCTTACTAAGGGATTTGAAATGGTGCCCTACATTCACTTGGTAAATTTAGCATCATGATTTTTTTCAAAACCAAGGTGTTTTCATCTTTAGTTAGAGCATAAAACGAAAAAATGGAGTTATTAAATCACGGGTAATTTCTAGCTGAGACATGCTAAATTGCTACGTAGTAATCACTTGGCTAACAATTAATTGATTTAGTTTCCGCGGTTGCATGTTGTACTACTCGAGCTTATTAACATCCAAGAGTTGATGTTATTAATGTTCTGCACCATATATATACAGGGAACCTTACTAAAGGATTTGAATTGGTGCCCTACATTCACCAAGTTAAAGACTTTGGCACTTAATGAGTGGTGTGTCTATTCTGAAGTAACGGCGTTGGTGTGCCTTCTACGGCACACACCAAGACTAGAGAGTTTCGTTTTGCAACTTCCCTTCAAGGTATTACGTTCATGCATGTTTTGTCAGTGATTACTTTGTTTTATTGTGTTTACCATGCAAGTTCTTAAGATATATGTATATATAATCCCCAAAGAGAAAATCAAATCCAAAGATGCTCCCCTGCCTACATGTCAACACAGTAACACATGGAACATATCATATTTTCAATTCGATGGAGGATATAAAGTTTTGACCCTTCCTTTCATATTCTGCAGAAAAGCCTTACACTCGATGTGAAAACTGAAGGAACTCATACTACATCAGAACACCCATTTCTTACACTGGAGCATCTTAAGACAGTGGAGATCAAGAACTGCCGTCCATCTTATTATTATAATCGAATGGTATATTTTAGCAAAAGGGTTGATCAAATTTTGAAGCTGTTCAGTGATTGGGGCATACCAAGCAGTAAAATCAGTATCAACTACAGAAAACCTCAAGGTTAGCCATGCACACACACCCAGTTTCCCGATGCAGTTTTATATGAATAATTTCTACATAAACACAATCATATTTAATAAAATAAAATAAAAACTAGCTAGAGAAAAAGTATAGTAACTTTTTTTAATGATAAACAAAACTAGTGTTTTACATTATATCAAATGTTTATGTATTAAAAAACCAATTATTATTAGTATTATTTAGTGGTAACTCAACATAAATCCTTCTGATTGAGGCATTTGGTAATTTCCTATTACTTAGGTATGCTAAATCAATGTATTTTTGTGTTCCTGAAGAATCAATAGATATCACCTTCCTTTACAATCCCCATGAGGTCATTGGCTACCTAGATAGGTACATCTGTAATGTGATTATAAGAGCAATTCCAATAGCGTAGCCAGCTGCTGGCTATAAGCCAAGTGTCATGTCATCTATAGCCAATTTAGAGCCAATATATAGAATAATGAGCCATAAAAATGTAGTACTTTATCAATGTATGACCCACCTTTCACTCTCACAAGGCTCTTGCATAAGAGCCCACTCTCCTTCTCTCTCATCCTCTCTCTCCTCCAACTAAGCATTAATATACTATTTTAATCCTTATAGCTAGCTGACTAGGACTTATTGTACTTGCTCTTAGATGCGCACCTTAAGGCTTTTAACTTGTGTGTTTCATCTGCTACAGTGCATGGTCAGTGCGTATATATATGTAGGATGTTATATTTAGTCTTTATGGAAATCAAGAAATATTAATTGTTCACAAAAGAACAAATTACTTGAGTTTTTTTTTTGGACCTGATTAATATTTGTGGCGGATGCCTGGTTTGCAGGAAAAAAAATAGAATCCCCAAGTGCTAGCTTCTTCCAGGATCAAGGATTGGTAGAAGAGAACACTAGGATGTTTGTTGCGGAGGCACGCCGCATGTTTCGTTGCTAGACTATTTGTTATAGTACTTTATAGGTTTTACAACATATGGGTTATTTGAAAAATGCAAATGTTGGTGTGCAAGTTCCAATCAAGAAACGTGAAATTTGTACTGTAGCACCATGCTTCAGTTTTTTCCCAGCGCCCACATGTATTGTTGGAAAGAGTAAAGTGGTTTCTTCGGTAAGAAAGCACGAGCGAGATACTCTTCTTTAATAGGGATCTCAATAGCGAAAATAAGAAGATGCATAAGTGGAAAAGTTAAAATCCTCTACCTGGGAAAGACGCACTAGTGGAAAACTGCTCTTTTGCACCGGTTCAAAAGGCCTATATGCACCGGATGGCCAACCGGTGCAAACCATCCGGTGCAAAAGGCCCCCCCCTTTTGCACCGGTTCTCTTACGAACCGGTGCTAAAGGGGTCTCCACGTGGCCGGCTATGGGGCGCTCGGCGGGGAGCTTTTGCACCGGTTCGTAATACGAACCGGTGCAAAAGGGTTGAGCCGCGGCAGCATTTTAGTGCCCTTCCCTGCCGCGGCGGACTCGCCGCGGCAGGGAATTGCACTAAAACGCTGCCGCGGAGAGACTCTGCCCCATTCGAAATACGGTATAATATTAATGCAGACAATTCACATATATATATATAGGAAACCATTGTATTACATATATGGATCAAAGTGACACACGTTCATGCATATATATATATGTCTACATCAACATTGATATTGGCGGTTGTCCACATAGTGTTCTCCATCCGGAGCTATGACTTGCTCAAGTAAGAACCCCGCCGAGTTCTTCTTGAATTGCTCGTACACGCTACTGTTGCTAGAAGACCGTTCCGCAACCGTTTGATCTAATAATTTGAAGAAGGTACGATGGTCGGTATATATATATATGTGTGTATGTGAATGAAACACAAGGTGATCGATAAAATAAAGCCATGAATGTTGTTTAATTACTTACATCAAGTTGTTCCAAAATGTCCCTCTTATGGTGGGTATTCGGCGGATGAACTCGCAAACGTAGAACCCGCATAAATTATTCCCGTCCTCCTGCCTCAAGCACTTTACGAGAACAAAGTTCAATCAAAATAATATATATATAATCAACGATGATAATAATGGTATTGAAACTACAATCAAAGAGATACGCGGCCTAGCCAGTAGTACTTACCGGTACATGTTTTATTCGAAGTTCTTTATTCTTTAAACCCGGAGACTTATTGGTGAACCGTTTCCAAGCCTTGAGGAGGATATCAGCCATGTCCCCCCACGCCTCAAGGGGTTTACTCTTCGAGTCCATGACTTCTACTATCCCGGTGTCGGGTTCAATGACTAGCAGGATATAGTGAAACCTGCGGACACACATATATATGCATAACTCATCAATTACACTTAACACATGGAGTAAGCGAAAAAGATTTAATGTGTGAAGACGAGTAACACTCACGCGAAGTTGTAAGGAAATAGTATTGCCCTTTTGTATGAGTTTTTCCTTAAGACATATACCAAGTTATTCTCCGTGTCCTTGGGAGAGTTGTCGACAGTATACCCATTCACGGTATATGGGTCAACGAACCCAAGATCATAGATTTGCCCCTTGCGGCATTCGCGAATCTTCATTCCGCATAATACGGTGAGAGTATGGTTATATGCTAGCAATAATGGACGAGTCGCGGTAGAGACTTAATTACATAAATAATACTTACAGACAGTATGCACTCAGCAGAGATTTGTCGAGGGCGTCTTGGTTGAATAACTGAAATAATTCACAAAATTCGATGTTCATCACGTCGGTTCGCCCGTAGTGCTCATCTCTTATTGCCACCATGATCCAGTTCCGGCCGTCCTTACATGCATCCAAGTACCAATTATGTAGTCTTCGCAGCTGTGTTGATAGATTAGGCAACTCCGCAGCTCGACAAGAGGTTCCCCGTATGTGTAATGGTATGCTAATTGGACATCGTCCGTGGCCATGAATTCGATGCGGCTTAAGTACTCGGGAATACTCATACCGGCCGCATCTGCCTCATCTTTGTATAGTTTTACCATCGTTGGATCAAGGCACGCTAGGACATCGGGATACACTTGGAGCGGGGGGCACGAGTTTTTACGGGCTCCAAGGCTGGGGAACTGGTTTCCCATCTACCTTACTTTTTCCCACCGCTCTTTTGCTAACACATTTGACTTGCGAATAGACCGGTCATAGTTCGATGAAAGACTTGGCTCAGGTTGATGAAGGTTCTTCAGCAGTTTCAACTTCTTTTCCGGAGATATAGCTGGCTCCGGCTCAAGCTGGGGCTTTTTAAGTTTCAACATTTGTTGCTTGTGCTTGTTCAGCTACGATCTTGGCATTTTCCTCAACTCGTATAGTCATAAGGTCTCTTGGGAGGAACCTTAGGCACTCTTGGGAGGGGCTCTTCTTTGCGTCTCGGTGATTTGTTACGACTCAGGCTGTGTCGTAGCGGCCCGCCTAATTTTCCTCTTATACTTGGGCGGCAGAGAAGGCTCACGCGGCGGCGGAGATGGCTCACGCGCCGGCGGGGAAGGCTCACGCGCCGGCGGGGAAGGCTCACGCGGCGGCGGAGATGGCTCACGCGCCGGCGGGGAAGACTCACGCACTGGAGACGGCTGCATCGGTGGAGAATGCTGGCTCGGTGGAGACCTTGTTGGCGCCTTCCAACCCGGAATCACAATGAATTCCTTTCGCCATAGAACTGTAGTGTTCTTGGCCTCTCCCGGCTCTAGCAAATCCCCTTCACCGGCGGGGTGGTCAAGCCTCGGCGGCCCATACCCATCCATAACTTGATCCACCCCGGCAACAGCGTATCCGAGGTGGAACCGGCTTGAAGTGATATCTTTGATCGAGTACCGGCGGTAAGACATAGCCGATCGCCGCCTTGAGCGTTAAGTAGCCCATCGTTTGGAAATGTAGCTCACAAGGTGTCGACTGCGTGATAAAGTCCACGGGGTAGAGATCGGAAGGCATCTGCGGATCCACAGGGGAGGGAGGAGCCATCCGCGGATCCACATCCGCATCATCACCGGGCAGCTCCGTGGAAGCCACGCTGCTCTTCCGCTGAGATCCCCGGCCGGTAGCATCGAATGCAACTTCTTCTATCCGCGGATTAGGTTGAGGTTGGGTGACCGTGGCCGAGCTCGACATTATCATCCTCACTTGCTCCTCTAGCTTAGCAACGCGTTCTTGAACCACATCCTTTTGCCTCCGACGGCTTCTATCGGGATATTTCTTCGTTTCGCAGGAAACCCAATACACCACGGCTTGCCACCTGGTATGGTTCGTGTTCGTCCCGGGTGTTCGGGATTCCCAAGGGCGCGTGTGAGCTGGTCCTTCTCTCTTTCGGGACGGAACTTCCCCTCTTCAACTTCCTTTGCAGCATTTCTAAAGGCTTCGATGGGAAGTGGGTTTTCCCGATGTCTTTGTGTATATATGCGGAACCCTTGTGCGTCCAACGTGCCCCCATGCGCATAAAACCAATCCCTTGACCGCTGGTTCCATTTCCGTACCTCTGGCTGGATCCCGTTCTTAATTAGGTCATTCTCCCATTTCTCCCACTTAGGTCTGCCAGCCTTGTAGCCTCCTCGCCCCATGGTATGGAAGTACATCTTATTAGCAGCATTTTTCTTGTTGGTGTCTGACCTTGTCTTTGCCCTCTCCGATGTCTTGTACTTCACAAATGCCTCCCGGTGGTCTTTTATCTTCTCATAGGGGCCCTTGAAATCTGGAGTCTTCTTTTTCTTGACAAAGGAGTTGTCCAATTTCTTCTTGTAGTCGTTGAACTGCGTTGCCATCTTCTTAAGAGCCCACTTCTTGACTCTTCGTTGTATGCTATTCAGCTCGGGATCCTCAGGGTCCGGCCTTTTATTATCACTATCGAGTCGGCTGGCTCCGGAAATGTGAAATTTACCATGAGTTTCCTAAACATCAGATTTTTGGATCTCGTATCGACGTAAGTAACTCCTTCGTCCTCCTTTGCAGGTTTCTTCCATTCTTGAGTGGTGATCGGGATGGTGTCCCTAACAATAACTCCGCATTGACTTACAAACTTTTTTGCGTGATCCTTGGGAGAAATCGGTTCGCCGTCTATAGCGATTTCCGTGATGATGCACCTTTCATGGTCTTCCATCTTTACGGCCGCGCCTCGTTTAGTTCTGCCGGTAGAGTGTGTTGATTGGGAGGTCTAAAAGAAGAAACAACGTTAATATATGTATATGCACATATCCGTAGGCTTGATTAATTAAAATATATACACCTCGACGTGGTGAGCTTCTCCCTCGCGGTCGTCACCTTCTCCCTCACCGGAGCCGTCTCCACGGTGGTCTTGATCATCTTCCTCATCGGAGCCGTCTCCTCGGGTTCGCTCGTCTCCCTCGCCGGATTGGTTTAGGTAAAGAGAGGTGATATCGTCATCATCACGGATAATCTCCTCGACGAGGTATTCTTGTTCTAGGTCTCTTTCCATAGTTTCTGCAAAGACTTAAAAGTTATTCTAATGCTATAAACACAACGAAGCTAGATTCTGCAAAGAGACTTACAAGTAATTAAGAATAATGCTCAATACATGATCAATAATAGTGCTGAAAGCGAGATAGTGCGATTACATGCATACATAGATCGATAATACATCAATCACTACTACAAACACTCAACCGCGCGAGACCGGGTCCTAGAGGGCGACGACCGGGTCCTAAGCCGCGCTGGGTGTGCCCCCAAAGCCACGGAACAACAACGGGAGCATAGCTAACATGAGATCCCTGCATAACGCTCCATCCGGTCCTATACATGTTGTCTAACGCATACATGTAACGGCGAACGTGCTCGTCCTCCGCTTCAATGCGGCTGAGCTACCTCCTCCGGCGGGGCCGGCTCCTCCGAAACGAACGTGGCCCATAAGACCTCCACCCAGAGAATATCCGGGTCGACGACGGGACCCGGATTCCGCACCAAGGTGCGCACCCCGGAAGATAACACCTCCCAGTGCCACCCCGGCGGAGCCCAGTCCCGGACTTCCCCCATCTGCTGCATCTCCTCTAAAACTGTCCTAGCTCCAGGACGCGGAGGCCGCGGCATCGTATGCAAACTAACAAATATAATATTGAATTTGAATAAAGTGCTTATGAATATGAATCAAAGTAATTAAAAAAATTTCTAACACATACTAATTCTAAATTTTCTAACTACTTCTAAATTTCTAACTACAAATTTTCTAACACATACTAATTTCCTAAACTAACTCTAAATTTTCTAACTACTTCTAAATTTCTAA
Organism: Lolium rigidum; assembly: GCF_022539505.1. NCBI lineage: Eukaryota > Viridiplantae > Streptophyta > Magnoliopsida > Poales > Poaceae > Lolium > Lolium rigidum. Next base: position 157,936,118 of record NC_061508.1, read on the forward strand.
CACATACTCCCTCCGTTCCTTTCTATAGTGCCTATAGATTTTTGGCATTTGTTTCACAATATAAGGCTGTAGCTTGGCTTTTTTTCAATTACCCCCTCCACCGGTCAACTCCCACACGACATGCATGAAAAAAATCCATACAAAATAGGAAACAATTAATTGAGATTCCTAATGCATGGCCCCAAGGATTGCTTAGATTTAGGAAGCAATGTTTTTCTTTCCTTAATTAAACCTGGCTACACATATATGGAGAGTCAACCAGACAGATTTGTGGGATTTGTTACGGTAAGTTAGGAAGTTATCGATTTCCCTAATTTTAGTCTGATCTCAAATCGTTCAGACAGGGGTCTTGTGTAAAAATACTCTTGCGCTAATTTCCGTGTCAAAAATCTATAGGCACTATAAAAAGGAACGGAGGGAGTACTAATTTTCTAACTAACTCTAAATTTTCTAACTACTTCTAAATTTCTAACACATACTAATTTCCTAAACTAACTCTAAATTTTCTAACTACTTCTAAATTTCTAACACATACTAATTTTCTAACTAACTCTAAATTTTCTAACTAATTAAAACAAAACAAAACAAAAACAAAAAAAAAACAAATTCTAAATTTTTCTAACTAACTACAATTTTTCTAACTAACTACAATTTTCTAAATTTTCTAACTAACTACAATTTTTCTAACTAACTACAATTTTTCTAACTAATTCTAAATTTCTAACTACAATTTTTCTAACTAATTAAAACAAAACAAAAACAAAAAAAAGGGCCGGGGGCTCCTCACCTTGCCGCGGGCGGCGGTTTGGCGGCGCAGCGAGGGCGGGGGCGGCGGCGCAGCGCGGGCGGGGGCGGCGGCGCAGCGCGGGGCGGCGGCGCAGCGCGGGGCGGCGAGGCCGGCGGGCGGCGCGGGCTCGCGCGGGCCGGGCGTGGCGGCGCGGGCGCGCGGAGGAGAGGCCGGCGGCGCGAGCGCGAGCGCGAAGGAGAGGCGGCCGGCGGCGGCGCTGGCGGCGGCGCGGGCGCGGAGGAGAGGCGGCCGGCGGCGGCGGGGCACCAAAAAATCGGGCAGCACCTCCCCTGTGTGTGTTCCTCGCGCGAATGGAGAAGAAGGGGCGCGCGCGGGGAATAAATTGGAGGGGCCTTTTGCACCGGTTCGTGGCTGGAACCGGTGCAAAAGACTCTTTTGCACCGGTTCTAGCCACGAACCGGTGCAAAAGGCCCAAATTTGGACTGAATTGTTTCCTTCTTCCCTCCTTTTTTTCGCGGTTTCCGCCACGACGCCGAGCGGTTCCCGCCACGACGCCGCGCGGGATATGTTCCCGCCACGACGCCGTGCTGGACATTTTCCCGCCACGACACCGCGCGGGACATTTTCTGCGCCACGACGCCGCACGGGATATTTTCCCGCCACGACGCGCAGCGCGGAGATTTCCCGCCTAAACGCCCTCTATAAATAGTACGCCCCCGTGTCTCCCATTTCACTCATCACCAAACCCTAGCCCATTGCACAATGCCCCCAAAGCCGCACCCGCCGCCGGTGGAAGTGGACCCGCAGCTCGCGGAGATAGAGGAGTGGGAGGAGCTGTTGCGGCAAGAGGCGGCAACCAGGAGGGCAGCAGCGGATGAGGTGGACCCGCAGCTCGCAGAGATAGAGGAGTGGGAGGAGGCAGCGCTAGCGGCTACCATAGAAGCATTTGAGAGGCAGAGTCTCCAGGAACCGCATAAGCGGCCGCGTGTGACGGATCTGGATAGTGAGGAGATGCATAAGCGTCGTCGTGAGGAGGAGCTGCGGCAGGAGGCGGCATCCAGGAGGGCAGCAGCGGACGCGCGGAAGAACTAGTAGAAGTTGTTATTTTAGTTTAAGTTTAGTTAACGTATCTTGTTAAATTTCAATAAAGTCGTTGTCGTTTTATCCCGGTTAATGGCTGGAACCAGTGCTAAAGACGGTTGATTAGTTTATATACCCCTTTTATCCCGGTTACTGGCTGGAACCGGTGATAAAGATGGTGGATTAGTTTATATATCCTTTTATCTCGGTTCCTGGCTGGAACCGGTGCTAAAGATGGGGGGGCTAAATCTCAGGGTAAGGAGGGGAGAGCATAGAGAGCTTCCAGGGAGCTGGTATATAACCCGACGACGGCGACCTCGAAGGAAAGAGCCTCTCCGGCGGAGTTTCTCGAAGATGTCTTAGATGGACGGCCGTCTTAGACATCTTCGGAAGCTCCGCCCGAGTAACTCTTCCCGCAAGTCCCGCTCGGAAGCTGCTACTATACACCCAACAACCGGTAGGTGAGGATAAATTTGCAAACATGTGTATCTAGAAAAATAATAAACTTGGATAATTGCATTTAGTTCAAACGACCAATGTTACTGATACATATCACAACAAACGCTTCACAATATGAGCTCAAGGTACATTATGATCGCTTCGACCGTAACCATGGAGTATCTTCAGCATTTAACGCGATGGTTGGATCAATGTTCACTGTGAAGGGCGGAATTTCAGCAAACTTATTATAATCTTCGACATGTCCGTCTTGTCCTCGACTCCCACGATGGTTCTTTTCCACTGAAAGAACTATGTGACGCTTTGGCTCATCGGATGAGCTCGTTTCCTTATGTTTTCTTTTCTTCGGTCTAGAGGACATGTCCTTCACATAGAAAACCTGAGCCACATCATTGGCTAGGACGAATGGTTCGTCTCTGTAACCAAGATTGTTGGTATCCACCGTTGTCATTCCGTACAGCTGGTCTACCTTTACCCCTTTTCCATCCAGCTTGAACCATTTGCACCGAAATAAAGGGACCTTAAAAGAAGGTCCATAGTCAAGTTCCCATATCTCCTCTATGTAACCATAATATGTGTCCTTTTGGCCATTGCTAGTGTTTGTTGCATCAATGCGGACACCACTGTTTTGGTTGGTGCTCTTTTTATCTTGGGCGAACGTGTAGAAGGTATTTCCATTTATCTCGTACCCCTGGAAAGTCACTATAGTCGAAGATGGTGACCCAGCCAACATGTACAACTGATCTACAATATTGTTGTTATTCATGAGATGTTCTCGGAGCCAACCGCCGAATGTCTGCATATGTTTATGCGTAATCCGGTCTTCGGACTGCCCCGGATGTTACGAGCGCACAATATTCTTGTGATCAGTGATATACGGGGCCACCAAGGTGGAACTTTGTAGAACTGTGTAGTGTGCTTGAGTGAAAGAAATGCCGTCCCTACATATCATTGATTTCCTTCCTAGCGTGCCTTTTCCACTTAGTCGCCCCTCATGTCGCGATTCAGGAACACCAATCGACTTAAGGTCAGGAATGAAGTCAACGCAGAACTCGATGACCTCCTCTCGTTCCATAGCCCTTGGAGATGCTTCCTTCTGGCCTAGCACGGTTATGAACATATTTCTTTAAGACCCCCATGAACCTCTCGAAGGGAAACATATTGTGTAGAAAGACAGGACCGAGGATGGCAATCTCTTCGACAAGGTGAACCAGGAGATGTGTCATAATATTGAAGAAAGATGGTGGAAACACCAACTCAAAGCTAACAAGACATTGCACCACATCCTTCCGTAACCTTGGAAGACTAGCTGGATCGATTACCTTCGAGATATCGCATTAAGGAATGCACATAGCTTCACAATGGGTATTCGAACATTTTCCGGCGAAGCCCCCTCGGTGCAACCGGAAGCAAGCTGCGTCATAATAATGTGGCAGTCATGCGACTTCGGGTTACTGGAATGTTTTCTTCTCCATATTTATAATTCCCTTTATATTGGAGGAGAAGCCGGACGGGACCTTGATACTGTAAAGGACTTCAAAAAAGATATCCTTCTCTGCTTTGGTAAGAGCGTAGCTGGCAGGACTTAAGCGACTCCCTGTATCCTTGTAATCCTGTTCTTGCTTGTCTTTTGGGACTTTCATACGATACTGGTCCTCCCGTGCTTCTGGTGTATCTTTTGTCTTCCCATACACGCCTAAGAAACCTAGCAGGTTCACGCAAAGATTCTTCGTCACGTGCATCACGTCGATTGAAGAGCGGACCTCTAGGACTTTCCAATAGGGTAGATCCCAAAATATAGATTTTTTCTTCCACATGGGTGCGTGTCCGGTAACGTCGTCATTCGGAACAGATTGGCCGCCGGGACCCTTTCCAAAGATTACTTTTAGGTCCTTGACCATATCAAGTAAAGCATCACCGGTACGGAGTTCAGGCTTCACCCGGCGATCTGCCTCACCTCCGAAATGATTGCCTTTCTTTCTGACGGGGTGCCTCTTTGGAAGAAATCGACGATGCCCCAGGTACACAACCTTCTTACATTTATGCAAATAGACACCTTCGGTCTCATCTAAACGAGTGCGTGCATGCATTGTATCCCTTGTTTGTACTGTCCCGAAAGGTTACTAAGAGCAGGCCAATCATTGATGGTCACGAAAAGCAACGCTCGTAGGTTAAATGACTCCTGTTTGTACTCATCCCATGCATGTACACCTGGTTTGCTCCACAAGCTGTAAGATTTCTTCAAATAATGGCTGTAGGTACACATCAATGTCGTTGCCGGGTTGCTTTGGGCCTTGGATGAGCACTCGGCATCATAATGAACTTCCGCTTCATGCACAACCAAGGCGGAAGGTTATAGATACATAGAGTTACGAGGCCAGGTGCTATGACTGCAGCTCTGCTCCCCAAAAGGATTCATTCCATCCGTACTTAGACCAAACCTTAAGTTCCTCGCGTCATCTGCAAAGTCCGGGAACTCTCTATCGATTTTCCTCCACTGCGACCCATCAGCGGGGTGTCTCAGCATCTCGTCTTTCTTACGGTCTTCTTTGTGCCATCGCAACAACCTGGCATGCTCTTTATTTCTGAACAAACGTTTCAACCGTGGTATTATAGGAGCATACCACATAACCTTGGCGGGAACCCTCTTCCTAGGGGGCTCGCCCTCAACATCACCGGGGTCATCTCGCCCGATCTTATACCGTAGTGCGGTGCATACCGGGCATTTTTCCAAATTTTCGTACTCAGCGCGGTAGAGGATGCGATCATTAATGCATGCATGTATCTTCAGCACCTCTAATCCTAGAGGGCGAGAGAACCTTCTTTGCTTCGTACGTACTCGTCGGGCAATTCGTTATTCTTTGGAAACCTCCTCTTCATTATTTTCAGTAACTTCTCAAATGGCTTGTCACATATACCAGCCTCTCGCCTTCCATTGCGAGCAACTCCGGGGTGGCACCGAGCTTTGTGTTGCCATCTTCGCAATTTGGGTATAACTTCTTTTGTGATCATCTAACATGCCCTTTAACTTTCGCTTCTCGTTTTCTGTTTCTGCATCTCTGTGTGCATCGGCGATGGCCCGACGAAGATCATCATCAACGGGCTCATCTGATGCCTCTTCATCTTGATCACCTCCTCCTGCATCTTCATCTTCATCATGCCCTGTTGCGGTATCACCGTAGTTAGGGTACATATCATCATCCTCTTCTTCTTCTTCGTCGTCTTCCATCATAACCCCTCTTTCTCCATGCTTGGTCCAACAATTATAGCTGGGCATGAAACCTTTCCAAAGCAGGTGTGAGTGAATGACTTGCCATTCAGGGTATTGCTTCAAGTTATGGCAATCAACACATGGACAACACATAAAACCATCCGTATGTGGGTTTTCCTGAGCCACACGGATAAATTCTTCCAGGCCCGATCTGAACTCGGGTAGACGTCGGTCAACGTACATCCATTGCCGCCGGTTCATCTACATCAAATAATTAATTAAGTTTATCAATAAACAATTACAAAACATCATAATATTTATAAATAGTGGAAATTAGCACCGTACAAATGAAAGGGTTAAGTTGTTGCTAAAACCTTGATCGAGGAGGAAAGAAAGAGGAGAAAGCTTAAGTGTCGCTCCGGCACCTCATCTCATTTTTGTTGGGTGTAAAATCAAGCGGCATCACTCTCGCACACATTTCATCGAGCACCTTATGTGCATGCCAAAGAGAAGCAACTTAGCACTCAACACACACACCTTCTCCTAGCAAAAATGAAGTGAGTGAGCTGTTTGGCAGTGTAGCTGAGCTGAAATAGGGCTGGGGACCTTTAGCACCGGTTCGTGTTACGAACCGGTGCAAATAATCTATCTTTTGCACCGGTTCGTAACACGAACCGGTGCTAAAGGTTCCTCGGCTGACACGTGCCTGGCCACGAACCTTTTGCACCGGTTTGTGTTACGAACCGGTGCAAAAGATAGATCATTTGCACCGGTTCGTAACACGAACCGGTGCAAAAGGTCCCTCGGCCGGCTGCTCCCCTCGAACCGGTGCTAATGACCCCTTTTAGCACCGGTTCGTGCCAAATCCGGTGCAAATGACATCTGGGGCAAAAAACCAAAGCCCTTGTTTCTACTAGTGACGGGAAGGCGGCAATTATTTGAAGCATCTTAAAAATAACCTTTTGCTATTATAAACTGTATTTTCTGGTGGTCAAATGGAAAGAATCATAAAATAGGTAACCGTTAATCGTGAGGCGATGAAAAACAAGGTAGTATTTTATCCTGCTAAGAAAGGCTAGAAGAAAGTAATAGTATTATTCCAACATGAAAGAGGCGATTAATGGCAGAGTAATTATATTTTTTATTGTACCAAAGAAAGTGACAACATTATTTCTCACGGGTAAAAGAGGTGACGAATGTTTGACTTTTTCTGAATAACCGCTGAAGGATTATGCACCAGTGAATAGTTACTGATGGGTAATTAACTAATTACTATTAGAATTACGGTTGAGACTGAAGATTCATGTAAAAAGTACTATGTTTGTGTGGCATTGAGAAATTACTGTCGCAAAAATATGTGCCCTAAATGAGTTACTATCAGGTACATAACGACATGTTTCATAATTGACATCGACAAATTACCGGTGATGCATATAATTTCTACCAAGAAGTTGCTTTCGGGAAAAATATAGGTAGTTACTGCCTTGCGAAAAACTACTATGAAATAGTTAACGTGACAAATTAGAACTACCTCAAAAAAGGTGAAAATTACAGCTGTTAATTAATTTGCCTTAGAATGTTCCTACCGATGAATTAAAAAAAGTATTGTCCGAAAGTAGTAAAAGAGTAAAAACTCAAAATTTGGCATTGTTCATGTGCACTTGCCGTTGAGCTCAAGATTTCTAATAAGAAATTGCTTTCTAAAAAATATAGTTAGTTGTCGCCTCGCGAAAAACTACTGTAAAATAGTAAACACAATAAATTAAAACTACCGTTGAAGAATCATGCTCTGGTGAAGAATTACTGAAGGATAATTAAATTAATATAGGATGTTTCTACCGATTAATTTTTGCAAATAATTACTACCGAGAACTTTCCAAATTAGTGTCGAAAAGTAGAAAAAGTAAGAATTATGGAAGCAACATAGCTGCTTAGCTCTTAAATGGGTAGAAATTATGGATGATATCCACAGAGTTTGGCTATGAAGAAAAGATACTTTGCTGCAAGGAGTTTTGTGTGATGCCGTTCTTCATGCATGATAGGGGTTTCTCGTTCTTGTGTTTTCAAGATCGTACTAAGATATTAATTACATACAACCACCATAGAAAGCTTTCAAGATCGTGCTAAGCATTTTTTTTCTCATGCATTATTGTCACATTAGCATATCTCCAACCATATGCATGGGAGTCATATCGAGCGTCGGCAGGGGCAGCTACCCTCACTTTTGTATGTTGCGGATATAGAAACACGATGCATGTCCGTCACAAAACACGTTCTGACTCGGTTCGGTTTATGCGCATGCTTGCGTATTTTATCTCTTTTGTAGACGAACTTCTGTCACGAACTTGTGTGATGGAATCAAATCACAATACACTCAAAGGTTCATGAAACGTAAAACACGAAAAGAGGTGAATGCGATTTCGTAAAAAAATTCCTGTAAATTATTTTAAAAACATGCAAAATAATAATTGAAACACGATATTATTAAATGGTTTTTAACTATTAATATTCAATAATATTATTTTTAACTAGTAAAATAATAATTGAAACACGATAAAAATAATAATATTAAATTATTTTAAAAACATGAAAAATAATAATTGAAACACGATATTAGTATTTAACTAGATGAATATCTGTGTGCTGTTGTGGCCTCTTAGAATATTGAAGAATGATAAAATTGATCTAGTTACAACTTACAACACGCCTGTATATGTATGTTAAGCTCCAACCATGCGATACATTGTTTCCTCGCACCTCCTGTGATCCTCTGCTGGAACGCTCAAATTGTCGTAGTTAAAATTTCAGTTAACGTCTACGATTTTGCAATGTGAAGTCCTTTGGGTGTGGCTGTTGCGCATAGTTCAGTACATATATAGGATAGCCTCACAATTACAACTACATAGATCAGTAGCCTATGTCGACATCCGTATTTGGACCACATGTTTCATCATCATCAGGCTCAGCGAACCAATAATCATCGATGAAACCTGGAGGTGGTCCATTTGGATCTAGGTCAATGCCTGCTTTGAACGCCTCGAGCAAACTTAGGTCTTCTACGGCACACACATCCTCAGCTTCATATTCTTCATTGTCTTCCTCCATAACCGCATCTTCTTCTTGCTCATCGTCTACGACCATGTTATCAACAACGGCCGACAAGTCGATAGTGAAATGACCGGGGAGCCCTTCTTCTTGATAAAAATCAACAGTCCTTGTTGAGGGGTCTACGCGGCGGTAATCGTCCTTGTTTGGCGGGGGTGGCCTAATGCGTGAAGGAACCGTCATCACAACATCCCATCCATGTAGACGTTTGGTCGGGTTTCGGCACGCGTACGGGAGATAGAATACTTGGAAGGCTTGGGTGGCCAAAATGTACACGTCCTCTCCCTTATAAACAGAGCTTCTTTCAACTTCGACCAATCCAATTTCAGGATCCCGTCTCACGCGACGTGGGTCGAACCAATGGCATTTGAATACGACGGGATTTAGCCCTTTGTCAAACCCGTAATTCAGCTCGTATATACCCTCGACTCTTCCATAGTAATGGAGTCCATCATCACCTTGACATACCACCCCGCTATTTATTGTCTTCTTGTTTGGACGGCTTGTTGTGTATTGATGGGTCTGGAAGCGATACCCGTTCACGTCATAAGAATTGAACGAGTCGACGGAATGGTTGAAGCCCCTAGCAATTTTTCGTAGCAAGGGATTCATGTCTTTGTCAGTTCTTGCCTACAAGATTAGGACGACAAGTTTAGAACAAGAAATGTCGGCCGAAATGTCGACGAGTGTACAAACAAATTTGGATAGGATAGTACCAAACCACGGAACCAGCTACTGAAACCGTGACCGCCGCCCTTATCGAAAATATCCTTGGATTCTTCCGAGGTAGGATCCCTGTGGGTATACCTCCAATATTTAGCCGTGAATTGTCTATAAGAATGAACGGAGGAAGAGTTAGCCACGAACATACGATGAATGTTTGCGAATAACTAAATGGTTAGCACTTACTTGATGTACGGCTTCACTTCCACCATGGTGTTCAAGACATATGAGTGGATCAACTCCCGCTCATGTAAATTCGTTGTGTACGGCTTCGAGCCACTTGACTTGCCGCCAAGCCCTATGAAGATGCTAAGCTTGGGTACATCTTCATTGTTGGCGGCATTGTAACGGAGGACCGGGTTGTGCTTTGTGGGAATGTTGGGATCATAGTGCTTAGTGGTGAAGTTTGCCACCTCCACGTTCGGGACTGCCTCGGCTATGGATGCTTCGATCTTGCATTTATTGCCGGTCATCCGACGAAGCTTTTGTGTTTCTCTCTCGGGACCAAACTGCCAACGGCCCCAATTCGGCCCCCCCTTTAAGCATTCCTTCGCGAGGTGGAGGATCATATGTTGCATCGGATTAAAGAACGCCGGAGGAAAGATCTTCTCTAGATCGCAAAGCAACATGGGTGCCTGTTCATCCAGCTTCTCAATCACTTTAGTGTCTAACTCCCTAGCACAAATCTGGCGGAAGAAATAACTCAACCTCGCTAGCACTCGCCAAGTCTTCTCAGGGACATAGCCTCGAATCATCACCGGCATTATCCGCTCAATCCATACGTGGTAGTCATGACTCTTCAGTCCTTGTACTCGCAACGTTTCAATGTTAAGACCCCTCATCCAGTTGGCTGCGAACCCATCAGGGAAAAACAAGGAGTCCTTCATCCATTGGAAGACCTCCCTTTTTGGGCCTTTGTGAGGCAGAACGGAGCGTGTGGCTTAGTCCAAGTTTTTTTGGCACCATGAGGTGGCTTCATGTTCAACTCTGGCCTATCGCACAACTTTTCTTGGTCAATTCGAGCCTTTATGTTATCCTTCGTCTTCTCAGTGTCCACTATGGTGCTCCAAATGGCTTCACTGATATTCTTCTCGGTGTGCATTACATCAATGTTATGCGGGAGCTCGAGAAACTCAAAGTAAGGAAGCTTCCGTAAGCACGGCTTGTGGGTCCATTGGTGTGTCTCCCCATATCCCAAGAAACCATTCCCATCAGGGTTAGGCTGGAGAGCGTCTAACTCGGCCTTGGTTTCCTGTCCGGTCTTCGGAATTGGCTTCGGTGCATGGACAACACGGCCTTTTCTGAAGCTCTTTACATCACTCCTGTATTCATGATTCTGCTCAAGGAACTGTCGAGCTTCATCAAAGCAGGAATACTTGCCACCCTTGTTTAGCCAGAAGAAAGTCACGGCTTGCCTGCACTCCGGACAAGGCCACTTCCCATGTGTACACCACCCGCAGAACAAAGCACGTGCCGGCAAGTCATGCGGAGACGTGTGGTACCGGACATACATATCGAAGTGTTCCTTCTTTGCCGCGTCATAAGTTCGGATCCCGCGATCTTCCCAGCCAAGAAGCAAGTCATCAATCGGTGGTTCCGGATACACGTTCATGTTCTTACCCGGGTATTTCGGTCCGGGGATTATCATCGACACAAACATGTACTCCGATCTCGTGCGGACGCCGGGGGTAGGTTCAGGGGAATAACAAACACTGGCCAACAACTGTATACCGCAGCCGACATACCATATGGATTGAACCCATCGGTTGATATCGCAATTGCTACGCTCCTCGGGTCACCGGCTTTCAGGGGATATTTCTTGACAAAGTTCTTCCATGCAGTACCATCCGACGGATGTATCATCTTGCCACTGTCTGGTCTGATCCCTTCTACAGCCCACCTCATCTGCTGGGCAGTATCCTCGGTCATGAAGAGCCGCTGGATCCTCGGTAGGACTGGAAGATAGCGGAGGATATTCTTGGCAACCGTGGTCTGCCTCTTCTGACCATCACCATTGGTGTCAACCTCAAAGTACCTAGAGCTATTGCAATGGATGCAATAGTTTGTGTTAGCATGCTCCTCTCTGAATAGCATGCATCCCTTTGGACAAGCGTGTATCTGCTGAGATGACATCTTGAGGTCACTGAGCAATTTTTTCGAATAGTAGAAGTTTTGCGGCAAGAGGTGCCCTTTCGGCAGAATGCTGCCAACGAGGACCAGAAGTTCATCGAACCCATCTCTGCACAGATTCCTGTGGCACTTAAAGGCCAAAAGGCGAGCGATGGCATCTAGTTGGGTGACATCTGTATTTACGTGTAGGGGTTTCTGCGAAGCAAACAAAGCCTCGTAATACTTCTTTGTGTTTTCCTCCGGCTCCTCACTTGTCTCCGCATCCCTAGATGTCTCCGCCTCTACATGAGGGCTTTCGGGCACATTACCATTAGCCAAGTTCTCTAGGCACCTATCAAACCCGAGTATCATATTCTCTCGTAGGCTGAATCTGCCGCACCTCCTTCCTAGCACGTTTCTTCGCCTTTTCTCCATGAAAAGTCCAAATCTTGTAGGACGGTTTGAACCCAGACTTGATCAGGTGAAGACTCATAGTTTCCTTGTCCTGTGTTTTTTGGTTAGCGCACTTACTACAAGGGCAAAAAACTGTCCTGGGTCCGCTAGGGATGTCAAACGCGCTGTCCACGAACTGCTTGGTCTTTTCTCCCCATTCCTCAGTATATTTCCACGGACCGATTCTGCCATCGTACATCCAGTCACGGTTATCCATCCTCTAACCAGCACCAAAACAGACGAACTTAGAATTTATATCAAACATGATCCGCATTTTAATTTTTCCTTTTTTACGCATGCATCAACCTGAATCTCTACTAGGTGGGCTCCTAGCAGCCGCCGGATCCGTAGATTGAGTACGTTCTCCCTGCTCTACCCTGATCCGAGACAGAATTTCGGCAGCACCTCCCCGCTGCTCTCCCGATACACGTCTCGCCAGAAAGCCGAGAGGGGTGTGCATCCGGAGAACAACGGGGAGGCGCTGCCGAAATCCTGACTCGGATCGGGGTAGAGCAGGGAGAACGTACCCAACTACGCATCCGCCGACTGTCCCGATAAATGCCGTAAGAGTTACGCTTCATAATATGCGAGACCACTAATGCATATTTATCCGCGTAACCCTTACGGTCGGGAAGAGACGCCTAGGTAACGCGACAGACTTGGTGATCTAGACCAAAAAAAAACCTAGGTACACAGGGGCGAGATTTTTACCCTTGACGCGTGAGCGAATCGGCGAACAAGATCCGGGACGGCCCCTCAAAGACCACCGCGACGCCGCCCCCCGTGACCACCTCGAAGAAGATCCGGGACGCCCCCTCACAGACCCTCGCGGCGCCGCCCCCCGTGTCCTCCTGGAAGCATCGCCTGCATAGCGACAAAATGAATTACTAATTATTGCAAGCGAACACAATTTATTTGACAACTATTACTTATAATTTGCTTGCAGCACATTATCATATTTATTTTAGCTACCTAGATACACTATTAAATTAACATGCCTAAACAAAATCCTAAATTCAAATTATGAGTATACAGCAGTTGGGGTAATGTCATTCAAATTATGAGCATACAGCAGTTTTCCAAACTGAAGAACAATTTCCAAAGCATGAACACCATTTGTGCAATATGCTTCGGATGTCATCTCGGGATTCCATCTTCTCAAGTCAACAATTCCTTCAGAGCATTGAAACTAAGATGCCATCCTTATCAATTCAGAGTACACACTACTGACAAGGTTGAACCCAGCGGCATGTGAACCTGGCGCATCTACGGCCGATGGCAGCGCAAGATTTGTGCAAAAAATTCATCTCTTGCTTGATACTATGTAAATTCCTTAGTAAATCAAGAAATTAGGTGCATTTTCAAGCTTGAAAATCATGACTTAGTATTACAAATGAAATTTCAGAAAAATTAGTGTGAACCTGTTAACAATATTCGCGTAAAGAGTTAATTTGGCGGCCAATTTTTTGGCCACGCTCCGCCACTGGCTCATGTGACTCCAAACAACTAGGCCTACCTATAACTGTAAGTGACACATTATAATTTCTGCTCGGGGCACTATTAGCCCTGGTTCATGACTGGCTGGTCGGAGTTTGTGGACTGGAACAGGTAGAGGAACTCATCAAGTGCAGTATCATGATAAGCACTTCAAAGAGTAGTTTTGTCAAACTTCCCACAGAAGTTCAATTTCACAGTAATATGGTATAGGCCTGCACTTCTAAGGTCTGAATTTTAAGATTTTGGTTAAGAAAAAGTAAAGCTAAAATGATTGAGCATGGCATGAACATTTGACTGGAGCATATCAGCAGACATATTCAGTCCTTGAGGTACTCAATAACCTTGCGGCGCGTGTGCAGGACTGCCACAACCATGGTTGACGGAGGGGAGAAGAGCGAGGCAGAGAAATCACGCACCAGAGTAGCGAGGAGGGGATCCGGACCGGCGATCTCCGAGGCGCGGCGCCGCCGCCGGTGCGCGCGTGCGAGCGGGGCGAGGGCGAAGCGAGGAGGGCACGGCGAGGCGGCGGAGGGAACCGGAGGGAGGTCGCCGGGGCAGGATGAGGCGGCGCGAGGTGGCGGCGCGAGGTGGCGGCGCGTCGGGAGGGGGCGCGATGGGCACGGCGAGGTGGCGGCGCGTCGGGAGGGGGGCGCGATGGGAAGTGTGGCGAATGGGTAGCTAACAGGGTGGTCGGATCCCGATCTAATTATCCAGTTCTTTGCCGAGCGAACCCCTTTGCCGTGCGCCTCGTAGACATTGCCGAGCAAAATCCTTTACCGAGCGCCACGTCGGCTTTGCCGAGCGAAATCTGCCTTTGCCGTGTGCCCCTGCACGGCAAAGTGCTTTTTTTTTGTCATTTTGGCATTTAATTAGTTTTATTTAGTAATTTTTCAGTTTAGAGTCCATCTAAGATCAGAAGTACCCATGTTGTATCCCCAAAGGCGCAGCCACGGTGGGGCACGTCCATGAACACGTTCGCGGCGTGGACTCCTGTTCGGCCACGTAGGCGCCGCGGCGACCTAAACCGGCTCTCCTTTATTGCGCCATTAACCCGTCGGACTAACCAAAACTTGCTTTCCATGTGTATATGGACTAACCAAAACCAAAACTATCAAAAAGTATGTTGGTGGAACCTCGCGCGGTGAAATCTAGGGGGGTAGACCCCCTGAGGCAAGCAGACAGCCGTTTTCGGGGGGGAACGCCGCCGGAGCACCGGAATGCCACCAAAACTTGCATGTGGACCTAGGATATGTGTGGAAGTGTGGTGGAAGGTGTGATTCACCAAATGGTGCAAGGCATAGCTCCCATGTGTGACCTTCCCCTCTTTCGGGCGATAACACTTGGAAGATTCCTCGACTTGTAGGCTGAAGTGTCCCGCTGCGGGTATACCGGGGGCTATAATGTGCAAAATGGTGCCAAACCTTGCTTTCCATGTGTATATGGACTAACCAAAACCAAACCTATCAAAAAGTATGTTGGTGGAACCTCACGCGGTGAAATCTAGGGGGGTAGACCCCCCGAGGCAAGCAGACGACCGTTTTCGGGGGAACGACCGCCGGAGCACCGGAATGCCACCAAAACTTGCATGTGGACCTAGCATATGTGTGGAAGTGTGGTGGAAGGTGTGATTCACCAAATGGTGCAAGGCATAGCTCCCATGTGTGACCTTCCCCTCTTTCGGGCGATAACACTTGGAAGATTCCTCGACTTGTAGGCTGAAGTGTCCCGCTGCGGGTATACCGGAGGCTATAATGTGCCAAATGGTGCCAAACCTTGCTTTCCATGTGTATATGGACTAACCAAAACCAAACCTATCAAAAAGTATGTTGGTGGAACCTCGCGCGGTGAAATCTAGGGGGTCGACCCCCTGAGGCAAGCAGACGGCCGTTTTCGGGGGGGAACGACCGCCGGAGCACCGGAATGCCACCAAAACTTGCATGTGGACCTAGGATATGTGTGAAAGTGTGGTGGAAGGTGTGATTCACCAAATGGTGCAAGGCATAGCTCCCATGTGTGACCTTCCCCTCTTTCGGGCGATAACACTTGGAAGATTCCTCGACTTGTAGGCTGAAGTGTCCCGCTGCGGGTATACCGGGGGCTATAATGTGCCAAATGGTGCCAAACCTTGCTTTACATGTGTATATGGACTAACCAAAACCAAACCTATCAAAAAGTATGTTGGTGGAACCTCACGCGGTGAAATCTAGGGGGGTAGACCCCCCGAGGCAAGCAGTACGCCGTTTCGGGGGGAACGACCGCCGGAGCACCGGAATGCCACCAAAACTTGCATGTGGACCTAGGATATGTGTGGAAGTGTGGTGGAAGGTGTGATTCACCAAATGGTGCAAGGCATAGCTCCCATGTGTGACCTTCCCCTCTTTCGGGCGATAACACTTGGAAGATTCCTCGACTTGTAGGCTGAAGTGTCCCGCTGCGGGTATACCGGAGGCTATAATGTGCCCAATGGTGCCAAACCTTGCTTTCCATGTGTATATGGACTAACCAAAACCAAACCTATCAAAAAGTATGTTGGTGGAACCTCGTGCGGTGAAATCTAGGGGGGTAGACCCCCCGAGGCAAGCGAGCACGGCCGTTTTCGGGGGAACGACCGCCGGAGCACCGGAATGCCACCAAAACTTGCATGTGGACCTAGGATATGTGTGAAAGTGTGGTGGAAGGTGTGATTCACCAAATGGTGCAAGGCATAGCTCCCATGTGTGACCTTCCCCTCTTTCGGGCGATAACACTTGGAAGATTCCTCGACTTGTAGGCTGAAGTGTCCCGCTGCGGGTATACCGGGGGCTATAATGTGCCAAATGGTGCCAAACCTTGCTTTCCATGTGTATATGGACTAACCAAAACCAAACCTATCAAAAAGTATGTTGGTGGAACCTCACGCGGTGAAATCTAGGGGGGTAGACCCCCCGAGGCAAGCAGACAGCCGTTTTCGGGGGGAACGACCGCCGGAGCACCGGAATGCCACCAAAACTTGCATGTGGACCTAGGATATGTGTGGAAGTGTGGTGGAAGGTGTGATTCACCAAATGGTGCAAGGCATAGCTCCCATGTGTGACCTTCCCCTCTTTCGGGCGATAACACTTGGAAGATTCCTCGACTTGTAGGCTGAAGTGTCCCGCTGCGGGTATACCGGAGGCTATAATGTGCCAAATGGTGCCAAAACCTTGCTTTCCATGTGTATATGGACTAACCAAAACCAAACCTATCAAAAAGTATGTTGGTGGAACCTCGCGCGGTGAAATCTAGGGGGGTAGACCCCCCGAGGCAAGCAGACGGCCGTTTTCGGGGGGGAACGACCGCCGGAGCACCGGAATGCCACCAAAACGTGCATGTGGACCTAGGATATGTGTGAAAGTGTGGTGGAAGGTGTGATTCACCAAATGGTGCAAGGCATAGCTCCCATGTGTGACCTTCCCCTCTTTCGGGCGATAACACTTGGAAGATTCCTCGACTTGTAGGCTGAAGTGTCCCGCTGCGGGTATACCGGGGGCTATAATGTGCCAAATGGTGCCAAACCTTGATTTCCATGTGTATATGGACTAACCAAAACCAAACCTATCAAAAAGTATGTTGGTGGAACCTCACGCGGTGAAATCTAGGGGTAGACCCCCGAGGCAAGCGAGACAGCCGTTTCGGGGGGAACGACCGCCGGAGCACCGGAATGCCACCAAAACTTGCATGTGGACCTAGGATATGTGTGGAAGTGTGGTGGAAGGTGTGATTCACCAAATGGTGCAAGGCATAGCTCCCATGTGTGACCTTCCCCTATTTCGGGCGATAACACTTGGAAGATTCCTCGACTTGTAGGCTGAAGTGTCCCGCTGCGGGTATACCGGAGGCTATAATGTGCCAAATGGTGCCAAACCTTGCTTTCCATGTGTGTATGGACTAACCAAAACCAAACCTATCAAAAAGTATGTTGGTGGAACCTCGCGCGGTGAAATCTAGGGGGGTAGACCCCCGAGGCAAGCGAGCACGGCCGTTTTCGGGGGGAACGACCGCCGGAGCACCGGAATGCCACCAAAACTTGCATGTGGACCTAGGATATGTGTGAAAGTGTGGTGGAAGGTGTGATTCACCAAATGGTGCAAGGCATAGCTCCCATGTGTGACCTTCCCCTCTTTCGGGCGATAACACTTGGAAGATTCCTCGACTTGTAGGCTCAAGTGTCCCGCTGCGGGTATACCGGGGGCTATTATGTGCCAAATGGTGCCAAACCTTGCTTTCCATGTGTATATGGACTAACCAAAACCAAACCTATCAAAAAGTATGTTGGTGGAACCTCACGCGGTGAAATCTAGGGGGGTAGACCCCCCGAGGCAAGCAGACGGCCGTTTTCGGGGGGGAACGACCGCCGGAGCACCGGAATGCCACCAAAACTTGCATGTGGACCTAGGATATGTGTGGAAGTGTGGTGGAAGGTGTGATTCACCAAATGGTGCAAGGCATAGCTCCCATGTGTGACCTTCCCCTCTTTCGGGCGATAACACTTGGAAGATTCCTCGACTTGTAGGCTGAAGTGTCCCGCTGCGGGTATACCGGAGGCTATAATGTGCCAAATGGTGCCAAACCTTGCTTTCCATGTGTATATGGACTAACCAAAACCAAACCTATCAAAAAGTATGTTGGTGGAACCTCGCGCGGTGAAATCTAGGGGGTAGACCCCCGAGGCAAGCGTACGGCCGTTTTCGGGGGAACGACCGCCGGAGCACCGGAATGCCACCAAAACTTGCATGTGGACCTAGGATATGTGTGAAAGTGTGGTGGAAGGTGTGATTCACCAAATGGTGCAAGGCATAGCTCCCATGTGTGACCTTCCCCTCTTTCGGGCGATAACACTTGGAAGATTCCTCGACTTGTAGGTCGAAGTGTCCCGCTGCGGGTATACCGGGGGCTATAATGTGCCAAATGGTGCCAAACCTTGCTTTCCATGTGTATATGGACTAACCAAAACCAAACCTATCAAAAAGTATGTTGGTGGAACCTCACGCGGTGAAATCTAGGGGGGTAGACCCCCCGAGGCAAGCAGACAGCCGTTTTCGGGGGGGAACGACCGCCGGAGCACCGGAATGCCACCAAAACTTGCATGTGGACCTAGGATATGTGTGGAAGTGTGGTGGAAGGTGTGATTCACCAAATGGTGCAAGGCATAGCTCCCATGTGTGACCTTCCCCTATTTCGGGCGATAACACTTGGAAGATTCCTCGACTTGTAGGCTCGAAGTGTCCCGACTGCGGGTATACCGGAGGCTATAATGTGCCAAATGGTGCCAAACCTTGCTTTCCATGTGTGTATGGACTAACCAAAACCAAACCTATCAAAAAGTATGTTGGTGGAACCTCGCGCGGTGAAATCTAGGGGGGTAGACCCCCCGAGGCAAGCAGACGGCCGTTTTCGGGGGGGAACGACCGCCGGAGCACCGGAATGCCACCAAAACTTGCATGTGGACCTAGGATATGTGTGAAAGTGTGGTGGAAGGTGTGATTCACCAAATGGTGCAAGGCATAGCTCCCATGTGTGACCTTCCCCTCTTTCGGGCGATAACACTTGGAAGATTCCTCGACTTGTAGGCTCAAGTGTCCCGCTGCGGGTATACCGGGGGCTATTATGTGCCAAATGGTGCCAAACCTTGCTTTCCATGTGTATATGGACTAACCAAAACCAAACCTATCAAAAAGTATGTTGGTGGATGATACGTCTCCAACGTATCGATAATTTCTTGTGTTCCATGCCACATTATTGATGTTATCTACATGTTATATGCACACTTTATGTCATATTCGTGCATTTTCTGGAACTAACCTATTAACAAGATGCCGAAGTGCCAGCTCCTGTTTTCTGCTGTTTTTGGTTTCAGAAATCCTAGTAACGA
The DNA here is from genome assembly GCF_022539505.1 of Lolium rigidum. Lineage (NCBI taxonomy): Eukaryota > Viridiplantae > Streptophyta > Magnoliopsida > Poales > Poaceae > Lolium > Lolium rigidum. The sequence continues at coordinate 157,955,393 of NC_061508.1, forward strand.
AATATTCTCGGAATCGGACGAAATCAACGCCAAAGATCTTAGAATCCCCGAAGCATCCGGAACACACCAGAGAGGTCGGAAGGGGGCCACAGGGCCACCAAACCCTAGGGCCGGCGCGGCCGAGAGGGGGCCGCGCCGCCCTATGGTGTGGCCCCCTGTCAGCCCTCCTGCGCCGCCTCTTCGCCTATATAAAGCCCCCGGATCGAAAACCCTGATACGAAAAAACCACGATACGGAAAACCTTCCAGAGCCGCCGCCATCGCAAAGCCAAGATCTGGGGGACAGGAGTCTCTGTTCCGGCACCCTGCCGGAGCGGGGAAGTGCCCCCGGAAGGCTTCCCCATCGACACCGCTACCATCTCCACCGCCATCTTCATCATCGCTGCTGCTCCCATGAGGAGGGAGTAGTTCTCCATCGAGGCTCGGGGCTGTACCGGTAGCTATGTGGTTCATCTCTCTCCTATGTGCTTCAATACAATAATCTCATGAGCTGCCTTACATGATTGAGATTCATATGATGATGCTTGTAATCTAGATGTCATTATGCTAGTCAAGTGGGTTTTACTTATGTGATCTCCGGAGACTCCTCGTCCCACGTGTGTAAAGGTGACGATGTGTGCACCGTGTGGGTCTCTTAGGCTAGATTTCACGAATACTTATTCACCGTTGAATGGCGTAGTGAAGTGCTTATTTATATCTCTTTAAGATTGCAACATGTTGTATCACAATTTATCTATGTGCTACTCTAGTGATTTGTTATTAAAGTAGTTTATTCCTCCCGCATGTGTGCAAAGGTGACAGTGCGTGCACCGTGTTAGTACTTGGTTTATGCTATGATCATGATCTCTTGTAGATTATGGAGTTAACTATTGCTATGATAATATTGATGTGATCTATTCCTCCTACATATGCATGAAGGTGACAAGTGTGCATGCTATGCTAGTACTTGGTTTAGTCTCGTTGATCTATCTTACACTTAAGGTTACTAAAACATGAGCATTATTGTGGAGCTTGTTAACTCCGGCATTGAGGGTTCGTGTAATCCTACGCAATGTGTTCATCATCCAACAAAAGTGTAGAGTATGCATTTATCTATTCTGTTATGTGATCAATGTTGAGAGTGTCCACTAGTGAAAGTGTAATCCCTAGGCCTTGTTCCTAAATACCGCTGAGTTACTATCGCTTGTTTACTACCGCTGCGTTACTACTACCTGCGTTACTACTGCTTGTTTACTCGTCCTGGGCAGAGCACTTTTCTGCCGTTGCTACCGCTTATTTATACCACCCGTATTTCACTATCTCTTCGCCGAACTAGTGCACCTATTAGGTGTGTTGGGGACACAAGAGACTTCTTGCTTTGTGGTTGCAGGGTTGCATGAGAGGGATATCTTTGACCTCTTCCTCCCTGAGTTCGATAAACCTTGGGTATCCACTTAAGGGAAACTTGCTCCTGTTCTACAAACCTCTGCTCTTGGAGGCCCAACACTGTCTACAAGAATAGAAGCTCCCGTAGACATCAAGCACTTTTCTGGCGCCGTTGCCGGGAGGAAAGGTAAAAGGCTCTCATACTACGGTCTCAGGTAAAGTATTTTTCTGGCGCCGTTGTGTGTGTGCTCAAAGCTATTTCCTTTAGATCCTGCAATTGCATCTTGTTGTTTCTTGTTTACACTAGTTTGGCATAATGTACAAGAGTGAGCTTCTTATTCTACTTCCTGATTTAAAACATGGATTGTTTGATGCGAAAATTAAAAAACCTATGAAATCTTCTTTGCATGCTTGGTAGTAATATTAGTATGAACGCTTTGAACACCATTGTTGACAATAATATAGAAAGTTCTAAGCTTGGGGAAGCTGGTTTTCATGATATTTTTAGTCCCCCAAGCATTGAGGAGAAAATTTTCTTTGATGATACTTTGCCTCCTATTTCGATGATGATAATGATAGTGGTCTTTTGATGCCACTTACTGCTGAGAGTAAATTTTGTTGTGATTATACTATGCCTCCTACACTTGATGAGAATAATAATGATAGCTACTTTGTTGAATTTGCTCCCACTACTAATAAATTTGATTATGCTTATGTGGAGAGTAATAATTTTATGCATGAGACTCATGATAAGAATGCTTTATGTGATAGTTATATTGTTGAGTTTGCTCATGATGCTACTGAAAGTTATTATGAGAGAGGAAAATATGGTTGTAGAAATTTTCATGTTACTAAAATGCCTCTCTATGTGCTGAAATTTTTCAAGCTACACTTGTTTTATCTTCCTATGCTTGTTACTTTGCTCTTCATGAACTTGTTTATTTACAAGATTCCTATGCATAGGAAGCATGTTAGACTTAAATGTGTTTTGAATTTGCCTCTTGATGCTCTCTTTTGCTTCACATACTATTTCTTGCGAGTGCATCATTAAAACTGCTGAGCCCATCTTAACGGCTAAAAAGAAAGAACTTCTTGGGAGATAACCCATGTGTTATTTTGCTACAGTACTTTGTTTTTATTTTGTGTCTTGGAAGTTGTTTACTACTGTAGCAACCTCTCCTTATCTTAGTTTTGTGTTTTGTTGTGCCAAGTAAAGTCTTTGATAGTAAAGTAAGTACTAGATTTGGATTACTGCGCAGAAACAGATTTCTTTGCTGTCACGAATCTGGGTCTAATTCTCTGTAGGTAACTCCGAAAATTATGCCAATTTACGTGAGTGATCCTCAGATATGTACGCAACTTTCATTCAATTTGAGAATTTTCATTTGAGCAAGTCTGGTGGCCTAATAAAATCCATCTTTACGGACTGTTCTGTTTTGACAGATTCTGCCTTTTATTTCGCATTGCCTCTTTTGCTATGTTGGATGAATTTCTTTGATCCATTAATTTCCAGTAGCTTTATGCAATGTCCAGAAGTGTTAAGAATGATTGTGTCACCTCTGAACATGTGAATTTTTATTATGCACTAACCCTCTAATGAGTTGTTTCGAGTTTGGTGTGGAGGAAGTTTTCAAGGGTCAAGAGAGGAGGATGATATACTATGATCAAGGAGAGTGAAAGCTCTAAGCTTGGGGATGCCCCGGTGGTTCACCCCTGAATATTCTAAGAAGGCTCAAGCGTCTAAGCTTGGGGATGCCCAAGGCATCCCCTTCTTCATCGACAACATTATCAGGTTCCTTCTCTTGAAACTATATTTTTATTCGGCCACATCTTATGTGCTTTACTTGGAGCGTCTGTGTGCTTTTATTTTTGTTTTTGTTTGAATAAATGCTTGTGTGGGAGAGAGACACGCTCCGCTGGTTCATATGAACACATGTGTTCTTAGCTTTTAATTTTCATGGCGAAGTTTCTTCTTCGTTAATTTGTTATATGGTTGGAATTGGAAAATACTACATGTAGTAATTCTAAAATGTCTTGGATAATGTGATACTTGGCAATTGTTGTGCTCATGTTTAAGCTCTTGCATCATATACTTTGCACCCATTAATGAAGAAACACTTAGAGCTTGCTAATTTGGTTTGCATATTTGGTTTCTCTAGAGTCTAGATAACATTTAGTATTGAGTTTTGAACAACAAGGAAGACGGTGTAGAGTCTTATAATGTTTGCAATATGTCTTTTATGTGAGTTTTGCTGCACCGGTTCATCCTTGTGTTTGTTTCAAATAACCTTGCTAGCCTAAACCTTGTATCGAGAGGGAATACTTCTCATGCATCCAAAATACTTGAGCCAACCACTATGCCATTTGTGTCCACCATACCTACCTATACTACATGGTATTTTCCCGCCATTCCAAAGTAAATTGCTTGAGTGCTACCTTTAAAATTCCATCATTCACCTTTGCAATATATAGCTCATGGGACAAATAGCTTAAAAACTATTGTGGTATTGAATATGTAATTATGCACTTTATCTCTTATTAAGTTGCTTGTTGTGCGATAACCATGTTCATCGGGGACGCCATCAACTACTCTTTGTTGAATTTCATGTGAGTTGCTATGCATGTTCGTCTTGTCTGAAGTAAGAGTGATCTACCACCTTATGGTTAGGCATGCATATTGTTAGAGAAGAACATTGGGCCGCTAACTAAAGCCATGATCCATGGTGGAAGTTTCAGTTTTGGACATATATCCTCAATCTCAAATGAGAAAATTATTAATTGTTGTTACATGCTTATGCATAAAAGAGGAGTCCATTATCCGTTGTCTATGTTGTCCCGGTATGGATGTCTAAGTTGAGAATAATCAAAAGCGAGAAATCCAAATGCGAGCTTTCTCCTTAGACCTTTGTACGAGCGGCATAGAGGTACCCCTTTGTGAAACTTGGTTAAAGCATATGTATTGCGGTGATAATCCAGGTAGTCCAAGCTAATTAGGACAAGGTGCGGGCACTATTGGTACACAATGCATGAGGCTTGCAACTTATAAGATATAATTTACATGATGCATATGCTTTATTACTACCGTTGACAAAATTGTTTCATGTTTTCAAAATCAAAGCTCTAGCACAAATATAGCAATCGATGCTTTTCCTCTATGAGGACCATTCTTTTACTTTCAATGTTGAGTCAGTTCACCTATTTCTCTCCACCTCAAGAAGCAAACACTTGTGTGAACTATGCATTGATTCCTACATACTTGCTTATTGCACCTATTATATTACTCTATGTTGACAATATCCATGAGATATACATGTTACAAGTTGAAAGCAACCGCTGAAACTTAATCTTCTTTTGTGTTGCTTCAATACCTTTACTTTGAATTATTACTTTATGAGTTAACTCTTATGCAAGACTTATTGGTGCTTGTCTTGAAGTGCTATTCATGAAAAGTCTTTGCTTTATGATTCAGTTGTTTACCCATGTCATATACATTGTTTTGATCGCTGCATTCACTACATATGCTTTACAAATAGTATGATCAAGTTTATGATGGCATGTCACTCCAGAAATTATCTTTGTTATCGTTTTACCAGAACTAAGCTTGGGGATGCTGATACGTCTCCAACGTATCGATAATTTCTTGTGTTCCATGCCACATTATTGATGTTATCTACATGTTATATGCACACTTTATGTCATATTCGTGCATTTTCCGGAACTAACCTATTAACAAGATGCCGAAGTGCCGGTTCCTGTTTTCTCGCTGTTTTTGGTTTCAGAAATCCTAGTAACGAAATATTCTCGGAATCGGACGAAATCAACGCCAAAGATCTTAGAATCCCCGGAAGCATCCGGAACACACCAGAGAGGTCGGAAGGGGGCCACGGGGCCACCAAACCCTAGGCTGGCGCGGCCGAGAGGGGGCCGCGCCGCCCTATGGTGTGGCCCCCCGTCGGCCCTCCTGCGCCGCCTCTTCGCCTATATAAAGCCCCTGGATCGAAAACCACGATACGAAAAAACCACGATACGGAAAACCTTCCGGAGCCGCCGCCATCGCGAAGCCAAGATCTGGGGGACAGGAGTCTCTGTTCCGGCACCCTGCAGGAGCGGGGAAGTGCCCCCGGAAGGCTTCCCCATCGACACCGCTGCCATCTCCACCGCCATCTTCATCATCGCTGCTGCTCCCATGAGGAGGGAGTAGTTCTCCATCGAGGCTCGGGGCTGTACCGGTAGCTATGTGGTTCATCTCTCTCCTATGTGCTTCAATACAATAATCTCATGAGCTGCCTTACATGATTGAGATTCATATGATGATGCTTGTAATCTAGATGTCATTATGCTAGTCAAGTGGGTTTTACTTATGTGATCTCCGGAGACTCCTCGTCCCACGTGTGTAAATGTGACAGTGTGTGCACCGTGTGGGTCTCTTAGGCTAGATTTCACAGAATACTTATTCACTGTTGAATGGCGTAGTGAAGTGCTTATTTATATCTCTTTAAGATTGCAACATGTTGTATCACAATTTATCTATGTGCTACTCTAGTGATTTGTTATTAAAGTAGTTTATTCCTCCTGCATGTGTGCAAAGGTGACAGTGCGTGCACCGTGTTAGTACTTGGTTTATGCTATGATCATGATCTCTTGTAGATTATGGAGTTAACTATTGCTATGATAATATTGATGTGATCTATTCCTCCTACATATGCATGAAGGTGACAAGTGTGCATGCTATGCTAGTACTTGGTTTAGTCTCGTTGATCTATCTTACACTTAAGGTTACTAAAACATGAGCATTATTGTGGAGCTTGTTAACTCCGGCATTGAGGGTTCGTGTAATCCTACGCAATGTGTTCATCATCCAACAAAAGTGTAGAGTATGCATTTATCTATTCTGTTATGTGATCAATGTTGAGAGTGTCCACTAGTGAAAGTGTAATCCCTAGGCCTTGTTCCTAAATACTGCTGAGTTACTACTGCTTGTTTACTACTGCTGCGTTACTACTACTGCGTTACTACTGCTTGTTTACTGTCCTGGGCAGAGCACTTTTCTGCCGTTGCTACTGCTTATTCATACCACCTGTATTTCACTATCTCTTCGCCGAACTAGTGCACCTATTAGGTGTGTTGGGGACACAAGAGACTTCTTGCTTTGTGGTTGCAGGGTTGCATGAGAGGGATATCTTTGACCTCTTCCTCCCTGAGTTCGATAAACCTTGGGTATCCACTTAAGGGAAACTTGCTGCTGTTCTACAAACCTCTGCTCTTGGAGGCCCAACACTGTCTACAAGAATAGAAGCTCCCGTAGACATCAGTGGAACCTCACGCGGTGAAATCTAGGGGGGTAGACCCCCCGAGGCAAGCAGACAGCCGTTTTCGGGGGGGAACGACCGCCGGAGCACCGGAATGCTACCAAAACTTGCATGTGGACCTAGGATATGTGTGGAAGTGTGGTGGAAGGTGTGATTCACCAAATGGTGCAAGGCATAGCTCCCATGTGTGACCTTCCCCTCTTTCGGGCGATAACACTTGGAAGATTCCTCGACTTGTAGGCTGAAGTGTCCCGCTGCGGGTATACCGGAGGCTATAATGTGCCAAATGGTGCCAAACCTTGCTTTCCATGTGTATATGGACTAACCAAAACCAAACCTATCAAAAAGTATGTTGGTGGAACCTCGCGCGGTGAAATCTAGGGGGTAGACCCCCCGAGGCAAGCAGACGGCCGTTTTTGGGGGGGGAACGACCGCCGGAGCACCGGAATGCCACCAAAACTTGCATGTGGACCTAGGATATGTGTGGAAGTGTGGTGGAAGGTGTGATTCACCAAATGGTGCAAGGAATAGCTCCCATGTGTGACATTCCTCTCTTTCAGGAGAAATCTATAGGGGGTAGACCGCCGGGGCCCGTAGACCGCTGTTAATTTGGGGGCGGAGACCCCGGAGCAGTTGAATCCCAGCGAAACTTGCATGTGGACCTAGAATATGTTTGGAAGTGTGGTGTAAGGTGTAAAGCTGCAAGAAATTGCACCAAATATGTGGGGGGCGATAACACTTAGTAGATTCACCGAACCCCGTTAATTTGCTCCGAAACCCTGATATATATGTTGGGCCGGGGAGAAGGTCCATGAAGATGTAGATTACTTGTTTATCGGTATACAGATTGTATTAAGTAACACTAACAAATAGTCTACAAAAAGTAAAAACTAATTTTACAACAAATATAAGTATTAATATAAATATAAATACTACAAAAAAGGAAAAGAAATAAAACTGCCCTCTGTGCCGTGCAAAAACACACGGCAAAGGTATGGTTTGCACGGCAAAGGATTCTTTGCCGTGAAATGTTTCTTTGCCGTGCGCCTTGGCTTCCTCGTTGCCGTGCATGTTACTTTGCCGTGCGTTTTTTGATTGTTTGCCGTGAACTGCTGCCTTTGCCGAGTGCTGGGCTGGCTCTTTGCCGTGAGCCCGATGTTTGCCGTGCGTCGACCAAAAGCTGCACGGCAAAGATTTCATTGCCGTGCGCATCGCGCACGGCAAAGATTTTTCGCACGGCAAAGGCTGCTGTCAGCACACGGCAAAGGGCCCTGCACGGCACTGGCCTTTTTTCCCGTAGTGAGAGTCGACAACCAGAGAGTGAAATCAAAATGGCGGACCTACAGGGTATGCCGCATATGCCACGGCATACCCTGCGGCCCAGCCGAGCAAGCTCCAACTAATCAGCTGGCCGGTTTGATCAAAGCCGATCTATGCATCCTTCAGCGACATGCGATATTAGCTTTGACGACCATACATTGTTCAATTAATTACTGAGCTACTACTTGATAATGGATGATTAGCTGTGATGACGACTTATTAAGGAAATATTTAGCTGTTGTGCTTAATTTAGAGCAGACTCTGCACTCCGTGTAGCAGTATGTGCTAGCTGTTTTAGTCTGCGGTCAGTATATGATTAATTTTTCTATATTTTGTTGTAGATTTCTATAACATTTTTATACATATTTAATTGTTTATTATTATGTTACTACGATCTAACTGTATCTTATAATGTTGCTAAAATTATTGTCCCGTGGCTAATATACTTCGGAAACATAAGGTTTCGATCACAACCGCGATAATTTAGTTGAACATATAGAACGTCTCATCAATCGTCCATGTGTCCAACAACTAAATGTTTTGATTATAATGCAAAATCTCCTTTTATTTAATTATTTTGTTATATTTTATAATTATTATTTATACGTAAATATTCTATAAGGCCATATCCTTATCAGTAAGGACGCCAAAATTTTGATGTGGTGTACCCTTTATCAAAATGACAAAATCCTAGGTCCGCCAAATCATAATACGTGGCAAAATCCACCTTGCAGTAGAAGCTAGCACGCTAGATCGATCAAGCAAGCGAGCTAAAATTGATGATGATCCATCAGCAGCACGCACGCCTTGCACAGTTCATCTGCGGCCTCGATCGCAGCTGATCGAGCAGCCGGTGCGTGATTCTATGGCCACCGAAGAGCAAAGTCAGGAGCGTGACATCGATCGAGCGGAATCACATCGAACATGGAAACACATTCTCTCGTTTCAATCACATCGAATATGTGGTAGTATATACTCCGTACCAGATATTCTGCTTTTGTGTTGATGAATCAAGATCTTCTTGCCATGTTTAGGGCCTTATAAGAAACGCCAGAGAACCCTAGCAATATAAGTACTATGGCAGCCAGCCTCTCGAATTAGAAGATCTGAATCCATCCCTAGCACGGTCGGCGGACCAAGACATGAGCGGCGGCGATCTCTTTGGAGCGCTGCAGGACGATCTCGTCCAGCACGTGCTCTCCTTCCTGCCGTCTCGCGATGCGGTGAAGACGGCCGTGCTCGCCCGCCGCTGGCGCTACCTGTGGAGGTCCACCCCCGCCGTCCGCGTCAACGGCTCAGGTGACGGCTTTCGCCTCTTCGTCAACAGCTTGCTGCTCTACCGTGATGGCGCCTCGCCGCTACGCTCGTTTGAGATCGACGCCGACCTGCTGATAGGCGAGGAAAGCGACGGCGAGTACAGCGCCTACGACCCGCGCGAGGTCGACCCTCACGTCGACCTCTGGATCAGGCACGCTCTGTCAACGTGCCGTGCGCGCTCCTCATCGCCCGCTTCGAGGACGAAGAGATCATGTGGTCGCCCAGGCAGAAGCTACCTTTCGCCTCCCCGCACCTGACGACGATGCGCCTCCAGGGGGTCGAACTCGACCACGGCCGCCTCGATTTCTCCTGCTGCCCGGCGCTTCTCCACCTCAGCCTCACTGCCTGCAGCCTCGATGGCGACGCCATCGTGTCGCCCTCGCTGGAGCGCCTCCATATCATGGACTGCGCCTCAGAATCGCCGATCAGGATTTCCACCCCGAGCCTCCGTCATCTGCAGCTATCTGGTGACCACGACGGGATCTGTACTGCACCGTCGTCTCTCGACACCATGCCTTGCTTAACCAATGCAAGCATCCAGCTTACTGGCTTTGTCGAGGGCGGCGATGGTGATGCCAATGCCGGCCGCTCTTTGATTCTCCGTGGATTATCGGAAGCCACCAGCCTGGAGCTCATAGCTACGAGGAGCGATGGAAGGGTTTGTCAAATCCAATCTTTGATTTTATTTTTACCTTCGCATACATCACTAGTTAGAGCAAAACTGCACTATGCATGCACCCGGCCGGCCGGTAGATTTAATTCCTCTCGTGTCACTTTGTCCAATTTTACAAATGTTTGCAGCTTCCACACTAGGGGCCAGGCACGCCCAATACCAACTACTGCATATATGTCCTACATTGGTGTTAGATAAATATAATTCGCCATCAATAGGAAACCTTGATTTGCTAAATTTAAGATCATGAATTTAGTTGAACCAGTATAGACAAACTAGAGCGCTATTTATTTTTACCAGCTAATTAAGTTGCCACTTGTTATTTTGAAACGTGTTGGTCAACAACTAATTTTGCACTTTGCATCAAGTCCTTGCACTTGATTTCCCATAATTTATCTGCATTTTTTTTTGTCTTTTTCTCTCGCACATTCTAATTAAGTACTCCCTGTTCTTATGACAATTGGTTCAGATCTCTACCAAATGTAAAGAAAACTTGGGAAGATATCTAAGACCATCTAGACCTTTTATCTACATGCCAAATAGCTAATAACTAGGCTAACAATAAATCTGTATTGAGCTTGAACTGCGTACTTAATTGTTATACTCAGTTAGTTAGTTTTTAAAAAAGGTTGTTGTTATCAATAGTTCATACTCCATGCAGACAATCTTCCTAAGGGATTTGGCATGGTGCCCTACATTCCCAAAGTTAAAGACCTTGATACTTAATGAGTGGTGTGTGTATGATGATGTAACTGCCATTGAGTGCCTTCTACGCCACACGCCAAGATTGGAGAGCCTCATTCTGCAACTTAATTTTAAGGTACTGTAAGTTCATGTTTTCTCATTTGTTTTATTGTGATTACCTTGCATTCCCTCCATTCCATGATTCTTGTCGTTATATAACTACTATATTATAGGGTAACCCACTTCTTTTTTGTCACAATTTTGAGTTTTTATTTGGATTAACCCTGAGCTGACACGTAGGTGTTTTGAATGTTTTGATTTTGCTGGTATTCTCTGTGTGCAGTTTCGTTACCCTCTACCATTTTTTGTGAGACTCAGGGTTCACATACGGCTGACACATGGGCACTTCTCCATCCAGATGATGCTTCGTTGGTGGGCTTTCTTAGGTGCATTGGTCGTGTGTTTGTAGCGGCGGTGCGGTGTGGGATGTTGTGCCAGTCAAAGCGGTGGTGTTACTCCTGTCCCCTCTTTTTTCTCCCCGTCACAGTCCCGGCCACCGCCTTCCTCCTCTTTCTTTCGCGGCCTCCTCAACGTCACCTCCGCTATTCCCCAATCAGCCCCGCCCCCTTCGGATCGGGACCGGATGAAATCCCAGCCGGCTACCACGGAGAAGGCCGGAAGGGCAAGAGCGATTCGCCGCGGCAGAAAGCCTCCCGGACTCCACCACATCCGTAAGCGGCCGTGGGGCAAGTGGGCGGCGGAGCTCTGCAACCCGTACAAGGGCAGCAAGGTCTGCCTCGGCGACACTGGCCAATGATGCTGCCCGGGCCTGCGACGTCGCTGCCTCCGAGGCAGCAAGGCTAAGGTCAACTTCTCTGCCACTGCCGGCGCGCACCCGACTCCTCCCGCCACCTGGTCTCTCCCTCTACCGGAGCTCCTTCCTGACCTCACTCATGCCCCGATCTTCTCCATTCCCGGAGCTCTCCCGCTTCCAAGGTCAACGAGCTCCTCCTTTTTCATCATCTCTGGTTCCTACAACTGCTAGCCGATTCACTGTCTCTGCCCGCGCGCTGCCCTGGCTCTGTTCTTCCTTTCAACCACCAGCGCCCCCACAAAGAGCTCGCCAGCCAGGTTCAACGCGAGAGCACGGTCTCAAGGCAGTGAATCTCGAGGTTCTGAGGGATGGTGGGCGAACTGCTGGCAGGCAAGCATCTGGCGGCGGCAGATTGGCCCGCGAGTGGCCGGCGGCGGCCCATAGAGGAAGAGGAGAGAGGGGCACAAGACGGCAGGGAAACCCTAGGCGGCATGGCGCCCGTGCGTGCGACAGAGCATGGGAGATGGTGCTGCTTTCGGGGGATGTGCTGTTGCGAGCCCGGCCACTGGGCAACAACTTCAGGTCACTGAGGCTGGAGGATGATTACAAAGGCCACGGCGGCGGAAATTGGATCAGGCAAGTTGCCCGGCTCCACAACTCTTTCTGATAACATGTTCGTTCCCTACTGATTATTTGTTTCATCCGTATAACACTGATTAGTCTTCTCTCTTATTTTTCCTGATACTATTTGTATGAGACATCTCATGTTTATGGTTTCCGTGTCCAGTTCGGCCACCATTGAGTTTGGAGATTCAAATACTGTTCTTTGTTGAAGCATTTAGGATGAGATGAGCATGCAATATGTCATTGCAGCTACCTGGATATGCTCTTTACGACACTGAATTTTGTACACTGTATCTTCAGCAGACTAGAAACATCATTGCTATTTCATTTTTGGAACAAGCGGCTGGCTGATTTGTTATATGACGACATAATATAACTATACTAAACCTGAACGACTTCGTTTTTTGTCAAATTTTTGGATTAATTATCTGACCATTTCGTCTGCTGACGCGTGTCATGTTTTGTATCTGCTCGGTTCCGTGTGTACTTCCGGCGACACTTTGCATTTTACTCCAACTGGTTTCAACCCGTTTTGTCGCGCGGTGGTTTCTTCTGGGTGTCTGTAATATTTTTCCCGCCTGAGCCGCCGCTGCTCGGTAAAGCGGTGCCACCGTGGGTCCTCCTGCTCGGTGAAGCGGTGCGGTGGTGGGTTCACGTCTCTTCGAAAGGTGCCCTGCTCGGTTCTTTCTTCTCTTTATTATTTTTTTCACTCCTCTTCTTCTCCGTTCGTCCCCTTTTTTTCTTTCTTCCGCCACCGGATCTCCATTCCTTGGTTCAATTTGGATGTTATCTGTGATGGCCCGTCGATCGGAATCGGGCCGTCAGTCTGTGTGTTTGCCTGTTGCTGCCTGTTCTTCGTTCCTGTTGATGGAGGGGCCGTTCGTTGGGGGGCGTCTGCTGCTGGTTCGCGTCGCGGTGGCTGGCCGGGGCGGGTTCCTGCTGTTCTTTCAGCGCAGGCCGGTGGCGTTGACGCGCAACCCGGCTTGGTGTAGTCCAGGCCTGCCCAATCTGCTGCCGCATCTGGGCTTGCGACCGCACGTGCTGCTGCGATGGCTGATCCTTCTTCTGGTAGTACTCTTTGTTTCTCTTTGTCTTTTCTCGAATTCTTTGTCCCGTTCTGTTGATTCCTCGAATTCTTTGTCCCGTTCTGTTGATTCCTGTGTTGCTAAGGCTTCCTCCTCGCTTTGTTTTCTCTCTCTCTTTCTGACCTCACCTCCTCCTCGCTCTCATCTAGCGGTGCAGGCGTCGAGGACGGAGACGGCGGCTGCAGCGTGATGGAGAAGGATCGGGAGCCGCAGTCGTCACGCAATCTTTTCGCAGGTACGTTCGCCCCACCTCCTCTTTCTCCCATTCTCTCTGTCTCTCTCTCATCTTCTATTTTCTCTCAGCAGGCTGTAGCGTCTGCGAAGATGCAGACTTGAAGAGGCGGGAGAAAACTAGAGCTCAACGTCCACCGGCGGGTCTTCGAACCCAGGCGAGCGGCGGCCGCGTCATCTGGTCGCCAGCGCGTCCCTGAATCCACGAGACCACGACGAGCGGCAGCATCTGCCCGTGCCTCGGCGGCTTGCAGAAACCGGGGAGGGCACACATCCGTGACGGACAGATAAGCATATTGGTCAGCTGACAGTATTCTTTTCAGAGGTCGTAGTACCGTAGAATAAGTGAATTGAAACGAAACTTTCCAATAAATTTCTAAGTACAATAGAAGTATAAGCGGCACATCTGCTGTCCTCACTAGAACAGGGCGGGGCTAGAAGCTGCATCAGCATATGCTTCTGATTTCTGACGATACTAAACAAATGGGGCGCCTCTTGCTGTAGTAGCTTTGCATTTTTTCCCCTCTTTCTTCCTGTGAGCCCCCGTTTCTCTAATTTGCAAGACCAGAGGAAGAAGACGACGAACCAACCACAAAGAATACTTCTCCCCAACTCATCTCATCTACTAGAACAGCATTTTATCTCCGTAATTTGAGCGCTCGATCTGTTTTTCTGTTTTTCCTCTCATCTTAATACCTTCCATAATCTGATTATTCTATCGTTTCAGGAGGTTCATGAGTTTGATGTACTAGATGGAGAAGTACACGGTTCAGAATCTGCAGGTAAGACAACCATTGAATGATAATAAGTTGGCACCAATTTTATTTTCTCATGTGGGTGCTCTGATAAGCAGGCATAAATCGTGTTTTAACTGCTGCTTTTTGGGTACAATGCGTACATGAAGTTCATCTATATGGATGTCACATTGGGTAACCTTTTACTGTCGTCGATGTAAGTATTGCAGTTCTTTTATTCTCAAACAACAACAACAACAACAACAAAGCCTTTATACCCAAACAAGTTGGGGTAGGCTAGAGGTGAAACCCATAAGATCTCGCCCTATTCTCAAAGAGAAGCTAAAAATATCCATGGAACATCTCGCTCTTAGGTTATTGGAACAACACTGACTAAATTTGAGCACCAACAAACTTTAAAATACAATGCACACTTCCTATCTCATAGCCGTGGAATTCCCTTAGATTGTTACTCTCTAGATACCTAAAAGGAAGTTCGTATTTGAGTAGGATTTTGGAAAAATGAGATGCTATGAGTAAGAACTACTCCCTCCGTCCCAAAATGTAAGGCACACTTTATTTTACGTCCGGTATCGGCATTGTACTTGTGCAATATGACAGTTTAGTCCCACTTTGTTTGAAATAATTTGTTCAAGTGTCAGGTACTTTCCATCCGTCTCTGAATCTGCCTAACTAGAGCAATCATGTTCTACAACCAGCAGTGTTTAACATCAAAAGAGGAACAAGAGTTAATCGAGCTTCTCGATTGTAATTTGAAGTAATATAGTTTAATGCTCACACTTTAGGAGGGAAAGTAATTAAGGGCCTCCTAGCATTGTTGGGGTCTCCTATCACCATTGGATTTTTATATTCAGTTCCCTAAATTACATTGATCTGAAAAAGACAGGACATTTCTGAATTGATACTACATAAGCATGAGCCATATATGCCTGTAGAGGGAGTATTTGTATCACTAAGCAGGATTTTTTTCTTGCTCGGAATTTCAATGAGCTCTTCTTAGGAATTATGATTTTTCCAGTCATGAGTAATATTATTTAACTTTGAATGCAGGAGAAGAAATTTAGCAGCCTGACCCAACTAATGAAATTGTTGCAACACTTGGGCTATTTTCTGGAGAGGATGGCAAAGAGGAGGCCCAGAAATTCACCAGCTCTGAACTACAAGAGTACAGAGCAAGGACCAAGGAAGAAGAAGAGGACCATATCAAGCGCGCCATCAAACAGTCACTGCTATCAGCCTGAGCCATAGCTATCGCGTGAGCCCACGATGTCGCTGATTGGTGAAGGCCGAGAAGGCCACCGCGCCGATGGGTGTTGTCTTCACCGTTGACAACAATGTTGTGCATCCAACAAAGGAAACAATAGTTCTTCCAGATCCTGGCCCCTCAATCAAGGGAAGGAGATGGCCATATTTTCTTCCGACCATGAAGACGACTACTGGGGCTAACAATTATCAGGTCGCAAGAAAAGTATTAAGGAGCTGTTCTAGCATACTATCCTACTATCCACTTCTATGCTTTAGTAGTAGATGTTTGTTCTGTTTTAGATTTGAGTAAATCCATGGCTTGCAGTAAACTGATATCTCCCTCACTTCCTGTACTAATGTGGTGAGTTTCAACAAAACTCTTTCACCATCTGAGATGATAAATTTCCATCTGTTCATTTGTCTATTCATCAGTACATTACACTATCTTGCATTGCACAGGATACCTCCAATGATATCTTTCCTTTTTTGTCCACGATTTTTCATGCCACTACACCTATGATCAGGTGTTCTATTTAGCACAGTTCATTCGAACTCGAGTTTCATATGTACTGATTCGTAGATATGTATCACCTTTGGAACTATACTTTGCATACACTTCATATTAAGGAGCAATGGATGCCCCTGTATCTCAACTTCTCCCAGCCGAACAAACACATTTATCACGCCCCTGTATCTCAGCTTATTTTACCTTACAATCTTATCAAGGAATAGTTTTCATGCATTCTAATACATAGTTATGCCTAACTCTTTGAGTTATACTTTGCATACACTTTTTATTGGCTCTACAATGGATGATCCCACTAAGAAATGGTTTTATATGTTCTAGAGTATTCCCTCTGTAGATAAAAATAAATAGACGGTCTGAAGTTGTCCCTTTTGTATCAAAAATATTTGTCATGCCACCACCTTCAAGGCAAGCTCATGTTTCTAATATGTATGATTTATTTTGCCTAGCTATCCTACCAAGGAATAATTTTCACATACTAATTCATGAATATACATGATCTCTTGGATTACAGTTTGCATACACTTTTTACTAGCTACGGAGTACTATATTTATCAGAGTGGGTAAGGTACATGAATGTTCAGAAAAGCCCTTTTATTCTTTTTCACACAACTAATATTACAATTTTCTTTTTCATCATAGGGAAACACACTTGAAGGACACATACAAGGAAACCGTATAGATCAGTTCAAAAAGAAGGTTCAGTATATACCATAGAGAATTTCATCTTTGAAGATGTACGCAAATAATACAGGACAACCGATCAGCAGTATAGGTTCAAACTTACTCAGGGCACGAAGGTGAATGAAGTTGTCCCGGAGCCTCAAAACATTCACCTTTTTTCTATGCAATGCAAAAGCCCTTTGGCATTTTAGAGGAACGAGCTTACACTGCCTGTCTTTCACTGTCTTTTTATGTGGATATTACCTTAAGTGATACACAAAGAACACAGCCTACTTATTGCTTTGATTTTCCAGAGGAAAAACTTAAATGGTATACTAATCCTGCATAAGACGTGTCTAATGATCTGCAATTCTGCTTACTTAAGGATGCCAGCTCCACCTCTGAAAAAAAGAAAAGGAAGACCAAAGCATTGGCTACTATACCAAGCAAGAAGCAGATCAACAAAGAGCTCTTCGGGCGACAGGTAAACAGCAGACTTCAATACAATTGAAAGAGCTACAGCACTGTTGCCAAGAAAATGCTAAGTTCCGTCTCCTTTTCCTTTTGGCAGCAAAAGTCAGCCAAAAATGTAAGCTTAGCGGAAAAATCCAAGACAGACAAGGAATGAAGCAGCAAAGACAAAAACTGAACGCGTTGGCAGATTATCCATGTTTAGATGCTTTTTGATAGTTTGCTAATATAGTGAGTAGTGTTGTCTGCAACAATACCATTTTCATTTTCAACAAAAAAAATGGAAGTTTAACTTGAAGATACTTCTTTCAGTTTCAAAATTTTGTGTTGCCAGTATAAAGTTGTCGACAATAACTAAAGAAAATTATGTACTGATATTTTGGGTGCTATATATTCTAGATTACCTGTGCTACTCTTAATATAAATTCTTGATTCTGAAATCCATATGCCCAAATATCTTAGCTAACTATTTTCTGTGCATACATTGCCTTTTCACTCAAATCATCATACCTAAACACTAATATTCTATTGAATACAATGACCTTGCTCAACTTGAATGCAGGTTTATGCTGACACATTGGTAAAGAAAGCATACAAAGACTAGATGCATGATGTAGGATATGATGGTAAAGCATTCCAGAGCTTCAAGCATAATCTGTCGCAACCAGAAGTGATACGGCAGCAGCTTCAACAAGTAACCATGCTTCACATGGTTCGATCAATGCACAGAAACAATTACCGTGTGTCTGGAAACTAAATTTCTACTTCTCTCACTCTACCTACAACAACATATCAAAATTTACATAAGGGAACATATTCGTTCACTGTGGATTATTTGACATTGTACTGACAAGGATTTCAAATCGGATCGGAACCTCTATGGTAGGATCGCAAACTGTAGTATCTTAACTTTTAGAATCGGGAAATCTAAGATTCTACTTAGCAGAATCGTTCCAATTTGAATCTTAAAGGTCGTCGAATCGCATAATGGAATCATGATTCTAACAACAATATGTACGCTCAAAAACAAGCATGCGCCACCCTCGGTGCTTTTCAACAACATCAAGTTAGAGGCTAGACTTTGGGTTTTGGCGGGTGATAAGTGTATGAGTAATTTGATGCCGCGAGAGTAGTCCTCTTTTGCTTCCAGGGGGGTGTGTTGTAAAACTATTCTTCTTCTCCTTAATTAATGGAATAGGGCAAAGCTTTTGCCCTCTTTTCAAAAAAAAAATGTACGCTCCATCTCTGCCTTACATAAATTGTACAAGCCACACCTGTACATGCACTATGAGATTTTGTTACCAATTATCTTCAAGCATATTGTTTGAACAAAAAAAAAATTCAACAAAACGTTCACTGCTTCTATCAATTCAAAAGTGATTTTAAAATCGTATAACACAGATGGCGCGGCGTGCCGCCGTGCCCATCGGTTGCTAGTTTAAATAAAGAGAAGCAAGAGGTATGGTCCAATATCTATTACATATGTAGACGGTGTATCTCTGGTTGCATACAATTTATTTATGTGTCCTACCAGAAAATAGATGGTTGCCCTTAGCTAAGAATATAAAATTTGTACAGGCATATTCAGAATGATTTTTGCTGAAACCAAGCATGTCTTGAAAGTCTCAGATTGGTAGCTTATGTCTTCAGAAATTATACTTTACAAAGGATGGCTCACCTTTTAGGTGAGAACACAAAGATATTTCTTCTAGATTATTCTGGTGTCTGGCGGTACACGCACATTTCATGGTTTCGTTCTCATTTATTTCTTTCTTAGTTCTTGTGCTTTCTTTTGATTTGGTTGCAGAACAATTTCTTAAATAAAAAATAAACAAATATTAGATTTATGGGTCTAATACATTTTTCTATATTCAGGTTGTTACGTTGTGAAAGCCAACCCGCTGCGACAAAATGTCATGCGGAGAAACTATTTTAATTCGCACAAGTCTCTGCGTAACGATTGATGGTACATAACTGCATATATAAATGAATTGACAGCCTAGACATTTTACTGGTCCTTATAAGGTAAATTAGTAATGCATAATTTTCTTGGAAACTAATATTTTCTTGCAAAGACAACTTTTGATTCTTCGCTTTGCAATAGATGTCCAATTTTTGTAAGTAACGAAGTACTTCCTGTGTTACTTTCTGTAGGGCATTGATGCATTGAAACAGTATTATATTGAGCTCCATGAGGGACCATGTGTCCATGTTGCAAGTTCACTGAGGTTACCAAATGGTCATTTTAATTTTCAAATAGTTCCATGTAAACACTATTTGCCAATATCTTTAGTCATTAGTAGCTAGCAGCCCAAACAAAAATGTGATAACCAGATCCAAAAATCAGTCGTGCTCCAGTATGTGTTGCTGGAGTAACCTGATGATGGCTTCATGGGTTTTGGTTTTGTGTTAACTGGACCAGAAATATACTATTCCACTACATGTGATCCTCTGAAATAATGGAGAAGTTAAATGAGAGTTTGCTGCTGGGCAACAATTTTCTTTTCCTGCCAACAGTTCTTGAGTTTGTTAGTGAGCACCAATTATTTTTCTGAGAACAACAGTCATTTGTAGTCTAATTGGATGCCCTAATGTGCAGTCATCTATATACATGCATCCCTGATTTAAAAACTCTATTGTTCCACTTTATCCCCTATTAGGGCAAGTAAGCAACAAGGCAGAGTAACCATACAAACATGAGTTGTCAGTTGCTCTCTGTGCTTTGTAAATTCAGATATGTGCCTGTGCTATGATAAAATGCTTGTGCTGCTCCTGAACTTCCCTGTCGCAATGTGCACTTTGGTGTTTTTTATTCTTAAGTCATCATTTCTTGATTTCTAGGTGTAGAATGGATCTTTTGTGCTGCATGCTTTTACATGCATCTCATTGTGTTGTTGCCCTGCTAGATTTTAGGTATTTAGCATTGCCAATATTATGATTTAGGGATGTACGGCTTATACTGGTTGGCTAATAGCATTGACAATATACTTAATACTTAATGTATGTATTCTGCTTATTTCCGTATCGTGCCTGAGGTGATTTCCGTCAGTGTTTCATTTCCTATTTGGTTCAGGTTCTAAAAAAATGATTGATACTTCAAACTATTAATGAGAGGGAGATAGATTTTATATGGGATTCGGCAGTGTACCCATCCAGACATGGCAAATACCACATTGTTTTGTCTCCATATGAACTTGTTATCATTTTTCAATGAAATGGGAATACTTCACTACTTGCAGTTTATTCCTTGATTTTCTGTGTGAAGTATTTTTTTGTGCTAGACTTCATTTCTCATTGATCTATCAGAATTTACACAGTTTATGAACTATCAGAGCTGGAGACAGAAACCACCTATATTCGTAGATGACCTAGCATCGTTGGTTTCAAATTCCAGAGGCCCTACATCAAATTACTTCATTGTTTTTCTGTGTATACTTACATTTAAATTAGCTCTAATGTTCCCAAAAAAGCTTACCTCAGTAGCCAAAGGACCGGACCGCCAAAGCTACATAAGATGCACACTAGAAAGTATAATGTTCCCTTCTGTGTCCAATTTATTGAGTACAGATTTTAGCCGTATATGAAATAGTTGCCAGCAGCATAACTTTAGATTCTGATGTGGAATCAAATTTGCAGAGCTAGCATTCACATTGTTCGAACTTCAGAACAAAGCTTCTTGAGAAGAATAAAGATATACACATTATTCAAACTTCTGGACGAAGCAGCTTTTCTTGGGCTGCTGTCAAGGCCACTGTAAAGAGGTGAGTGTTATCTTATACATCCATGTGATCATCAACATGATGAGCTTGCAAACATCTTTGATCATTAACTGACAGATACCATGGTACATTGTTATTTTGTTGTCCAGGAAATAATTGATCCTCTGCTTCCTACTTTATCAATAATAAGTTGTAGCATGTGTCATGTAGGGATCTTCAAACAACCATAATTGTGTGTCATAATCGATTATATTTTTAATACAAGGAAGATTTGTCTTTGCTGCTTCTGAATTGATTCGGAGAAGGGATCCATATGTACGGTGATGTCCCCTCAATTTTTTATTTCAATTTTAATCTGTATTGGCGGTACTGTTCTACTGTTCAGCAAAAAAATACTCCTTTTTTCCTCGCGTATTGTTCTAAATATGAGAAGGAGTGCAGGATTAAAATTAATGTTGCTTTAGTAGTATATGTGATATTTATGAATATACATCAAGTGAGCTACTTAGTTTTTCTCACAGTATCCTGTTTTATAGGACATATGGGAATGAGAAAGTTGGTGCCCTAGGAGGGTTTCTGCAACTTGACCATGCATGTCTCCCCATGGATAAAGTACATCATTTTCTTGTATTATTCTCGACTCTTGCATGTCTCCTTACAAGAAAGAGAGCATCATCAGTAGAACAAGGAAAGATTTTCAGAAATGGGCGCTACCAGCAGGTGTGCGTGAGTAGTCATAGAGTAGTATGCGTGTGTGGTTTGGCGGGAGCTGTTGTAATCAAACAATGTAATTCTCTCTTCTATTAATGACACTAGATGACCCGGTGCGCCCCGGCGCACAGGCAAATGCAAGACAGTATTATAACCATATGTTTCATGGTGCTAATGTATTTTTAGTTCTCCAAAAGTTCAGTAGGTCTTTGAGAGCCCATAAACCTATATAGGCAATCCTTTTTAAGAATGTAAGTTTTACTCGGCTGATGTTTGTTTGGTTGTCCAAGAATTCACTATGTTTTTGAGAAAATAGAACATACATACTGACTAAAAGCAAGACATTACTCAAGGCATGTGATTACATTATGGCTATTGAGGTATTTAGACTTAGTGAAATAACTGCTTGTGTGAATTACACAATATTGTCCCACGCTTATGGCCCACTACGCATACTCATGGTGACCATGGTAAATTTCATAAACACAACCATATACTTGGATGAAATATGTAAAGAATGTGTCATTTCCCATATTCTATAGGAAAGATGTGTTCCAATGTACAGAAAGACATAAAAATGCATTATATTTAATTCATAAATGTAATATCAATATCAGTCTCTCGACAGTTAACCATATATAAGTTAGGTACTCTTTCATAGGCACTAAAACATCTGCACAATATTTGTAGAGATATATATATCATCCCTCGAATTCAGCACAAGTTATCTGCAATAGGAAAAAACATTTTCACTAAGCCAAAAAGAGAAAAGAGATCACAATAAAAAGCAAGGTGGTCAAACTCAAAATAGGATGCATGTGGCCGATTTATCCTAATTTGCCTAGCTAAAACATATAGAGGAAACAATAAATGTTTACCTGGTTGGGAAAAAAACTGGAAACAGAGAATTGCTAAACACCACAAGTGACAAAGCTGCAAAGATCAATATGCATAGATACCTAAAGAGAACACAACATAAGATACAAATCAATGTCTAAAAGGATGAATTGTCTGTGAATGGATAATTAGCAGAGGCATGATAAAGTATATCTACATAAGGAAGTATAATTAGTAGGGTTTACATAATTTGGAAAACAAGAAGGAAGTGAAATCCCCGAAAAAATGAGCAAAGAATAGAAGCAACTACACGCAGTCTGCTTCGTTTGTTGTTGCTGCTCACTCAACAGTCGACCCCTGTGGCTCAAGGAAGTTGGCTCACCGAGAGTCGTGAGGCACATCATCCACGCTGATGCTCAGCCATTCGCCCATTTTCATCCATAATGACTCTACCATGAAAGGCCGGCATAGACAGTGAGCAAGGGGCTAGAGCGGGAAAATGGTGAGCCCACAGATGTCGTTGCAGCATGACGGTGAACATCACGATGGACACCAGCAAGAAGCGAGGGACGGTGGCGATGAAGCTTCCTTCGGACATTGAAACCAGCGAATGAAACTGGTGTGAAACCGCACAGACCGTCAAACCAGGTCAGACCACACCGTCATATCATACTATTTGTAAACAGTCTAAACCAGACCGAACCAGTTAAAACTGCGGCCAACGGTCCAGGTTGAGGAAACTGTACAACCCGTCTTAAAACGGGAATGCCCGGGGTTATCGACCATAAGAGAATGTATGTGCTGAGCACAGTATACAGATGGGATAATTAATTGGTTCACTCATTGTACATCATTTAATCATGGTTTGATAAAATTGTAAAATAAGTCCTTACACATTTGGCAAGCATACAACTGTCTTTTCCTTTTCATCAGAGCAATTAAGAGATGGATTATCTTACCATAGAAGCAAAAGCTTGGAATGCGGGAGATCGAAGGTGATAATCTCAAAAATAATCTTCCAGAATTTATATGTAGGCATGCCTCCACGTAAAAGTTCAAGCCAATTTTCAAAAGAACGACTTTCTATGATCAAAAACTCCTCCTGCAAATAGTCATATAAATAACAATAATTATACCTAGCTACAATAGATATCTAACAAATTCATCACAGAAAGTTTATGCTACCATTTTCAATGGAAAGATAAACTAAAATACAAAATATAGATAGCGACATAATAGGCTAGCAATTTCCAGTGCTGACATAAACTAAATGCAAAAAATAGACTGACAAATTCACTCAAAGTAGAAAATGAATCTTAGTCTAAGCAAGCCAATACATACTGCAGACTAAGATTAATTTATCAATAGACATAAAGAGAGGTGAGACGGGGATAGTGAGTAAACTTGTACTACTACACCCAGAATTAGCAAAGGAAATGACATCCTAAGAAAAAAAGAACAAACTACACCCAGAATTAGCAAAGGAAATGACATCCTAAGAAAAAAAGAACAAAATCATAAAGTGCGAGTATGAATCTGTAGTTCTTGATAGATCTCTAGTAAGGTTCAAAGATGAACAAAAAATCGCGATATTTCACATGACGGATAGAAATGAAAAGAGTATCATCTGTACCATATATACTTGTATATTTAAAACTGCACATATTTGCATCAATAAGTTGTACACCCTCCGTCCCGTGGAGAGTGTCGGACCCACAATACAAAGTAACTTTTGAAAAAAAGAAAGTCTAGAAACAGTGAAAACGCTTCAAGATAGGACTTTAAATTTCAAACATCGATTTTCCCCGACCTCCGTCTCCGTCCTCGATCTCCGCCTTCCACCGTCGAGGTATCAGCTTGTCGTCGCCGCCCGTGATCGATCTATCAGCAATTACGACGGGGGCAAGGTCAGCAAACACAGCGATTCTATCTGGGACCGTCGCCCCCGTCGTGTTCCTGAACCGTGATCTCCATTGCAGAGCTCGCGGCGCTCGCCGCCGGCTGCTGTCTGCTCCGTGCGATGCGCTTGCCTACTCCGCCGCGCCGTGCATGAGCTTGCCTCGCTAGCCGCCCGCTGCTCTCTGCACCGCGGACGCCTCTGCTCCTCCTCTGCTCCGCGTGCATGCCTCGCTACGGCGCTCGCCGTCGGCCACGAGCTCCTCCCTGCGGCGCTGCTGGTTCTCCGCTGCGCCGCTGCACCTCCGCTGCGATCGTCGTTGTCCTCGACGGCTTGACCTCCTCCTTGCGCCACTGCGCCGCCGGCTGCTCCGACGGCGAGCTCGTCTGCTCCCTGGACAAGATCGTCGCCCTCCCCTGAACGAACTCGATGCCCTCCCCTGAACGAGCTCACCGTCCTCCCCTGAACGAGCCGGCCGTCCTCATCCTTGAACTGTTACCTGAAGAAGGTACTGCAGTTTAAAATTCAGTTTCAGAGAAATTAATGCAAACATTCAGTTTCAGAGAAACTTCAGTTTCACATGTGGTGCATGGATCTATCTTGGAACAATATTACTGAAAATATTCCATCAACTATATTTTGATACAGAATTCGTTCTCCTTCCAATCATCATGGAATTGTAGCTAATACAGTAATAACAACGAAGCTGTGAAATTCAGAGAAACATATGAAATCAGTAGGTGTTAACCGGTGGCTGCAGAGTTACACAGAATTCCTTTGCGTATGGATCCTCATTGTATGAGTTCACAGTCTGTTAAAGAAGATAAAATAAAACAATGGATGTGATTAAAGTAGCTGTGGCCTGTAGATTATTTTTCAGCAGCCAGTTCAGCCTGTAAATAGTTTCAAGAATATCCCTATTCAACTACTGAGCCTTAAAATATTTCAACTATATTAGAATTGTCAATTGGCAAATACTAATTGGCAGTGAAATATTCACAGACAAGCTAACTATTGTCTAAGAAGTCCAGCAACTGAAATGTATTGCTCAGGCATCATACTTACACTTGATCTCCGCACATCTCTTGCTTAGTTCAGAAACTGATGCAGAGGTCGCTTCATTTTCCTGTAACCACACATGCAACCTAGTCAGCCTTTCATGCTTCTGTCATCAATGGCTTCAGGGTCTTGCATAATCTTTGACAGTACTCAGTAGTTCAACCAAACTACTCTCAGAAAAAGACTGATGAGCTACCCATCCTTTTTAGGGAATGCAATATCCCTTATAAAATGCATAATTGACAGGGTACCTACACAGGATGTGGAGCATCAGTAAGAAACATCAGAAAGAAGTATGAGAGTATGAATGACGACAGGCAAGAAACATCAGTATAACAGTAAGAAAAAGGCCCTGTGCTGATGCATCAGTAATGACAGGCAAGAAACATCAGTATAACAGTAGTTTCTCACAGTTAAGATTTATATGATGACAGTGCATTTTATTGCACCAACATAATGCAGTTGTTGACCGGGCGTCCTCAACTTTCAGGTAGTTGTTGTGCAGCAAGTAGGTTTGGTTTTCAGCTACGACAATTTCTCTTCTTAGCCTAGCGAGTATATACTGGACAGGACAGTGCACCCAACGAATCAACGAAAAATTGGAGCCCAAAATCAAGGGCAGAGAAAGAAGCAGATATATTCGTCTCACCGTGGGAGCAGCCGCCGTCGACTTGATGAGCGGCCATGACGAGGCTGGCAAGGACGCCACATCTCCTTGACCGGCGGTCCACGCGGCCAGCCAAATCACACCGTCGACCAGGTCGGCCTCATTGACGATTTAAGCACCATATTTCACGAAAAAAATTGAGATATTGTACACCACATAATTTTGGACCAGATTTTTTAATCAGGGTCGGGTTCAAAACACAAATCATGAGGTCTCCAAATATCCGCACTGCAACTACCAAAAATCTGCGACTTCAGATTTCCATATACTTTATTTTACACTGCTAGATCTCTGAAATATTGTAACAAGTCAACGACCATATTGAATACAACCAAAGATCCAATTAGCATATTAGCATGACTCAGAATATCTGAAAATCATATAAGAATGCCAATAACTCAATATAATACATATTAGCACAAGCAACAGGAAATTTATAAAATATATCTAAATATAACCACACAATAACCTTTTGAATGCACGGTATCCAGTTCCCACCTACCATGAGTGAGTTCCATGGTCAGAGTTCCATGGTCAGTGTGCATGCAAAGTTCCATCAAGCAAGATATGATGTAGCGAAACACGGTTCCTGCTGGTAAGATCAAACGAATTAATTAGCACCAACAAGCCACCACATCAAAATTGCTTCCAGATGATTGCCAAAACAATTAGCTAAAGCACAAACATAGCACAAGTACGCATAAATAATTTTTGAATACTTATTCACAGGAGATTAAATCAAATAACACAACTGAACCAATTAGATGGTATATTAGTAGAGTGTATTAACCATGAGTAAATGACTAAATACATAGAAATGCAAATTCATAATTCTTACGGAATCATGTGTCTGCTCATTGCAATCACTTTTAGTCCAGTCAACTATAGGTACTTGTACATTAGAATGACTATGACAGTGAGATTTAAGCGGTGCAAAAGGTAGTACAACATATTAGGCAAAAAAAAGCGAGTCAGATAGACATGACTGAGTCTATGTACACTGAATTGCACATAAACCTTTGAAGGAAACCAAGCTGTGGTGTCAAACTCATGCTGCGACCTCAGTGTATGCTATGTATAGGATTAACCATATATTTGCTTACCAGGACAAGCAAGAACCACAAGAAAGTCTTATAACAGTAAATGACAGTAACTCTGAAGGGTGCAAATGGTCAATTGTTTGAGATCATAATCATGCTCATGAACAAATAACAATATTCTTTCTTTTCCTCCCTAGCAAGAGAGACATAAGGTGTAGGGCATAAAGCATGTACATCAGTACATGGATAGCATAAATTTATTTAGCCACAGGAACACCAATTGCAAGGAAGTATAATTGTAATCTAATACTCTATTAGAAAAATTATATTACCATATCATTTCTTTCGGTCTAAATAACACAAGTTGATGGAAACAAACTCTAATATAGATTTAAGTTGTATTAACCACAACATGGGACCAGGCGCCAAACTAAGTACGCCAAAATGAAAGCAAAGTTTGAATCACCATATGGCATTGAGAAAATAAGCTCTTTTGTTAACTGTGTATACACAAACAGACATGACTCAAAGAACCTAATCATGTGGCTTTCCGACGGAAAATTCTCATGAATAAATTCAGCAACCCAAGGATCCTCAAAAGGATCATGCAACAATGAGAAGGCAGAAACAAAGAAAGCAAATAAATGCTGCAAAAGAAAAAGTTCTGATTGGTTTTGTGCCTAAAAGAAGCCAATGAAAACCAAGTCAAATTCCGCATATCAAATTGGCAACTCAAATATTTGCTCTTTTAGTCTCCAAATATGAACCGGGGGAAAATAAAACATAACCTTGACTAAATTTTGGCATCGGGCCAAATAGTAACAAAAGCAATTAAGCACACATAATTTAAGAAGGCTGGCAAACTCTCAAGGGCATCAAAACAAGCTGCCTTGTTCTTTGGCGGATATGTCCTTTTTCATCAGCATATGCTTCATTTATCTTATTGCCCAAAGACCTGCAATGGACAGAACAAAGAGATAAAATCATTGAAGATAAATCAATTATTATCATCCTCCCATACATCAGGGAAAGCAGAGAAAGTCAATTATTATCCGCAAAGTTTGTCGATGCCATCCCGCTAGGAACTAAAAACGCGAATAAATATCGGAATGTTAAAATCAGTAGCAAGGTCCCCAAAACTAAATGATCAGCAGGATTGTATTATTGTACCTGTGAGGCATCACAATTCTCACCAACACTATCAACAACACCATTGCTGCAATGCCTTGGTTCCCAACGGGTCTCACCATTAAAAAACTGTGCTTGACCACCATAAACAAACCTGGAGGAAATAGGATTTAATTGTCAGACGTATCTTTGATAGTAGTGGGCACCCTAGATTAAAGTAAATATTGGACAAAAATGACCAAATTCTATTGCACAGAGCCTAGATACACATAGAAATGCACAACCACATGGTCCAACATTGCTCGTTGTATTCCCTTCCAGCTAACTTGAAGCCTGAAATGGTACTGAAAACAAAAAAAATACTATACCTATTATTTTTCATTGGAGAAACGACTTCTCCCCCACATTATTGTTTTAGCACATCAAATATTTTACTAAAATAGTAGCTGCAAAGAGGAAAAACAAATTATTAGGAGCTCTTAGCTAATACACAAAATATCTGAAAACCAAACTGTATTAGAACGAACATAACCCAATCTGATACATGCTACTGGAATTATCAAACTAACTCAAGCAAGCGTAAACATCCGACATGATGGAAATGAGTCACTTTACCTTCGGGAACCTGCCCGAGTCACCACAACAACGATAGTTGTGGTATGTGCATTATACAACTCGATCTGCTCAGCCGGCACAAACACACTTGAACAACCATTATAAAATATAAATCAGTCAATGAGAAGTTGAGAACCAAGATTTATCCATAAATGACTGCAATAACTAAATGGTATTGTATTGGGATTGGGATTTGGGAAAAGCTCACCTTAAGCCCACCTTGGCGTCTTAAAACCAGCCATGCTTGCCGTTGCTGTCCCTGTATTGTCGAAATCCGTCGCCCGACACGATTTGGCCGGCCCCGCCCGGATCCTGGCCATCCTTGACTCACACGGTCATACCCACTCCACCACCGTTCCCTACAGCTGAAAAGTGAGAAACAAGAGTGAGATCTGAGAGAGATAAGTAAAGAGGAAGAGCGAGAGAGACGAGGGAAAGCCAGTACTGCACCCGACCGCGTATCCTTGCTGCCGTTCTGCCTTGTCCAGCCGCCGCCGTCGGCTCCCGCTTCCAGCGCAGGTGGCGGGCGAATTGGAGCCCGGGCATGCGCCCTCGCCGCTGCCCGTACAGCCGCCGTATCCAGCCATCGCCGTGTCCGGCCATCCGGCGAGCCTCCACCGCACGTCCGGCCGTCCGGCGAGCCTCCACCGCCGCGTCCGGCCAGCGCTGCGCATCCGGCGAGCCTCCATCGCCGCATGCAGCCGACGCTGTCGCATCCAGCTGCCTTCGCTCAGGCGCGTGTTTTCTACCGTTGCTGCGGCCGCGTCCAGGCGGAAGGTGGAGATCGGCCAAGGAGAGGCGGCGGAGGGAAGTGGAGATGAGGATTGGGCAGATGGGAGTGGAGATGGGGATTGGCCAGCTAGGGTTTGTCTACCCACTCCCACGAGAAAACAGCCAAAGCATGCGACGCGGACGAGCAGCATCGCTCCCTCCGCTCGGTGGATCCCGCATGTACTCGGTCCCATGCGTCATGGACTTGCTTGGAGGATGAACAAGTGAGGAAAAATGAACCGCATCCAACGGCTGGAGTAGAAGCGGGAGCCAATTTTTACTGTACTGGTGAAAACGTGTGAACCAGATTGATTTGCCCCTCTCAGACCCCTTGCATGGCCGGGTAGTACCCTCAGGCTGCCCTGGTTACCCAAAACAACGATTCTCGGAAGTGACAAAATCAACACCTGCATCATGTATAACATGTGGATCAAGAGCAGCGACAACTTATCAAGCACTATCATCACTATGTACATATAGCAAGCACTATCATCTTCCTTAGCTGTAGGAACAAATTAATTGAGGAATGGGTGAGGTTTTACCACCTGCTCTATTATTATGCCCGGGAAGGACATACCAAAGTAATTCCTGGTCTCGATCAAAGTATATAACCTTTTGTAGCCGAGGCACCGGTGAAAAACCTTAATTCATAAGAGAACCACGAGTTTCACAACACCTTATGAACTTACGGAAGATTACTAATCAATACGGATCCACATCTCTATGCAAAACCTTACTAATATACTGTTATTTAATATTTTCATAGTTCTATAATGTCAGCAAATAAAAGTCATTCTAAAACGAACTCTGAAGACTTAAGAAAATGTATTCACATAATAGCTGATCTCGCTTAAAAACTGAAAAGTAATACCACGAGAAGTATTAATTGGGACGTCATCTCTGTTTTCTCACTCGCTACCAAAGCTTATAATAAGAATCAGCCTATGCTCTAGAGGAATGGTGGAGCACAAGACATGAGGAGATAAATAGGAGTTGGCGGAGAACAAGATTTTTCATTTCCAAATTCATCTGGATTTCCCCACGCAGAATTCGGATAATAATAAAGCGAAGAGATGTTATACATACATTGGGATCCATGTCCTCGTCATCGGCCGGCCCACAATCTGTGGCTCGCCGATGCTCATCCTCCTGTCACCTCATCATCTTAACAGCTCTGCCTCATGGGCACACATTCAATGATACATTGAGGTTGACTGTAGAAGAAAGCAAAGCATTTGGTGTATGTTCTGTATACCTTCAGGCTATAGTAACGGACAACACCAACCAATTCTGCAATCGCCATTGCTATAAGAATCTTCGGCACACCAAAACCCTATCTGCAAAAGAAAAATAAATTTGAAGAAGAGAGAATCAGATTGAGGGGGCACAAACCAATAAAGCTCAGTTTCCACACTTGATTTCCACGGAAGATAAGGACTCTAGAACCACCTGACGGTAATCAGACTCCGCATAATTTCCCTCAGAGAAGCTCCATGCTCTTCATGATCCGAAAAGGGATCTCTTCACTTGGAAAAATCTTTCACGTGAATCATACAGATATAGTAACCCTAAGGAAGCTTCACCTGGAAAATCTTTCACGTGAATCATACAGATATACAAAAAATACAGTAGTTTCGATTTTTGGGTAACATCGCCAATTATATTACTTACATGGATATTGTGCAGCTATATTTGGATGCGGACAAAAAGACCAGGACATTTGATAACTCACAGTGCCATATGTAACAGAAAAAGACCAGCATGAATGGATTTAGCCAAAGAAAGCTTCAAATCCTACCGAAAAAGAAGGAGCAATGACCAGGAAAGGAGCGATGCCTTGTCTTATCACAAGGCTCATAATAGCAGTTGAACATGCAACTTTCCAATCTTCCTTTCCTGATCACAAACAGAGTAAATATCAATGTGGGCATAGTACTATGTAGCAAAAGAATAATCAGAGAATAAAAATTATATATAAGAGACGAATGCCCTCTCACCAACTGTGGAGAGAAACAAGCTTCAGATAAATAATTCGTACAAAAATGAACGCTACTATCACACTCAACCTACTACCCAAATTCCAGAACCTGCTACCATGTGAATGACGCTGTAACATGAAACAAGACTGTTGTAGAATTGTTTCTAAAACTCACTTTTACTTGTATCTATGGCATACAGATTCTACGCAATCTTCCAAACAAAAATACCGAAATAGGATACCCGCCACAACATTGAGCATAAAGACCACAAGTGGATATGAAAATCTACAACATATTGCGCTATCCGCAGCTATCTTATTGTCCTTTTCCATGGAAAAAAGCTAAGTTAACACTTTAGAACACTGAATGGCATGCCTATTTTCGATCCATGCATCCAC
Organism: Lolium rigidum; assembly: GCF_022539505.1. NCBI lineage: Eukaryota > Viridiplantae > Streptophyta > Magnoliopsida > Poales > Poaceae > Lolium > Lolium rigidum. The sequence continues at coordinate 157,987,295 of NC_061508.1, forward strand.
GTGATCACCAATAGCCCAAGAATAATTTCCTGTTGTGTCCCTATGGCGCTTTCGAGTAACTTTTAATTAAACATGGTAGCACGATGGGCAAGGCGTATTTGAGGTACCTTCTCCCCCTCCTGCTTCGTGACACTTTCTTTGCAAAGAGCAGGTCCTAAAATAGATCAGTTGATAACAGAGCCTCATTAGCAAAAAAAAAAAACCAACACTAACTTCAGTGCAGCCTGAGAATAACAAAAGAGTGGAAAGAATGCATCCGTTATGGAAAATGGGGCACCCATGGAAGTGCACGTATGAAATGCAGAACTCGGTACCAACCTTCTCTGTGGGCCTCATATCTGATTAATGCACTATGTTAGTCTATATCAAGGGCCTTAGCAGAAAACCAAGCCGGTCCAAACCCACTCACATCAGCAAAAACCTGAAAAATGGAATAGTATCAGACAAGGTTCATATCTTCTGACAGATCAAAATGTCATCTTGTAGCAGATTGGATCAGATAATATACAGTAAGGGCGACAAACAAACATACTGTCCCATTTCAATGTGTGTAATTAAACTTGCCAACCTCAAACTTAGCTACACAAAATTTTAAAGATTGGTCCCACCTTTCTGCCAGATTTATTAATACCAGAAGGCACCGCCAATACTTCTGTTACCACATTATCAATGGTGTTTCCAGCCTTTTTATTCTTCGCTCTATCAGACTTCCAGTGGCCATCATGACCAGCTTTTACCTGGAGTAAAAGGGAGAGGTTCACCCATTAAATCAAACACTTCCATTCCCAAATCAACTAAATAATGCTATTAGCAAAGAAAGTATGGAGAAAAGTCTTTGCAATGTAACATCTGGAATAACCAACCCTCTTTAAGTAAGGTAAGCAGAAGAAAATGCCAACCCATTTTGCGCTGAATCATGCCAGCTTAACCTCCTTGGTACGCAGGGATCAGGGGACCATCAGCATGAATTCCGCGATCTGCAGATCGATCTTGTATGTCTGCCAATACACTCCTGTTGGGGAAGAGGCAACCAGGATGACGACAAGCGAGGGAATGGCCGAGGGAGTGCGGTCGGCAGAGGTCAGCCTGCCCCACCAGCTCCTTCACCTCCCCGTGGCTGCTCCCTCCTCCACCTCCGTCACAGCGCTGCCCCTCACTACTCCTCCGCCTCCAGTGCTGGCTAGGCCAAGGGAGAGAGGCACGACGGCGGACACAATGAGCTGAGGGCATGGCCAAGGCACCAGTCGGCCTGCCCCCACCACCCCTTCACCCAGCGCCACCCCAATAGCCGCTCGTCGTTGCTCCTCCACCTCCGTCCCAGCGCGTCCCTCACTGCTCCTCCATCTCAGGCTGGGTAGGTCGAGGGAGAGAGGCGCGAAGACGGCGGTTTGTGGTCGCGGAGGAGGAGACGCGAGGGGGGAGGCAACGCGCCACAGCCTGCGCTGGGTAGGCCGATTTGTGCACTCCACCGTGCCTCCCCGTCTCCAGCGACGCCGCAGTTCGCCTCCAGCAGTGGGCCGCCGCGGATCCCGGCGCCTCCCACCGGTTCTTCACTTGAGGCGGCCGCCCCGCGCCGGCCCGCCCCGGCCGCGCCCGTCGCCTCCAGTCGTCACCGCGGCGTATCCGCCCCGCGCCGTCCCGACTCCGGCCGCGGCGCCTCCGGAAGCCGCCGACGCAGATCCGCCCCGCGCCAGCCCGTCTCCGGCCGCGCCCGCCTGGCCTCCACCCACCGCCACCGACGCCTCCAAGTCCAGTCCCCGCCATCGGCGCGTTGCAGGCGACGCCTCCACCTCCGGGCCCCGCCGCCGGTGAGGCGATGACAGATCGAGGACGCCGGCTTATGAACAAGACGTCAATGCAGGTGGAGGGAGAATAATTGAGATTTATACTGTCAAAATACATGTACAGTATGCTATTGCCATCTTTTTTGGGAAAATAATGCGATCAAATATTAAACATAATTAAATTGCAGGTTGATTAGTTTCAATCGGAAAACAAACAATTGCAACCCTGCTCTCAAAGATTTCAAAACGCAGCCCAGGAAGACATAACCGCCGTTGTCTATTTTGAAATTGATAAAGTAGCCCAAAAACAGTTCAATCTATCAATGACATCTTCCCTAGAAATGAAAGTATTAATGGCTCATTGAGTTGGACTATCTGTTCTCTAACAAAGGTTTGCAAATAAGAATATTTCAAAAATAAATTAACCATGATGTACAGTATACATGATCACATTTATAGTACTTTACATCAAAATAGGCAGCTATAGCCCAAACAAAGAGAGCGAAGATTTGTAGAACTTACTTGGTTGTTGAGTTAACTACAATGTTAAATAGTAAGTGGATCAAGTCTGGCACTCAAATATATTTGTTACTTGCAAGACAAAAAGAATACATTGTAATATTGTTGTAATGTTCTATGTGAACGATCAGGTATGATTTTCTCTTCTCAGGAAACAAATTGCTATATGGTAAATAATGGATGGAACTTCGTATGTAGATTTCTTTTGAAAGAATAAAGAGATTTAATCTTCCGGATTACCGGCTTCGTGGGGCACTTGCAAGGTCAGGAGCAAGCCTTCATGTGCCGCTTCCATTTCCACTTCCAAAGAGAAGTCTGTCTTATGACCATAAAGGAACGATAGCCTCTCCGATAAATAGCCGCTGCTAGACATGTCCTTCCAGTCCGAAGCCAACCATAGCTTCCTGAAACACAGGGTTCATCTGCTGAATAAAGAATATTATCTAATGAGAAATTTATAGTGAGGTTTGCTCATGAGTTTCCCTTATCTTTTATTAAGGTTAAATGTAGCAAAGATTGAAATGAAAAATGCAAAAAAGAAATGAAAGATCCTAAACAGGAAAGCTAAGGGTATCTTTCTAATGAAAATTGATGTAGAGAAGCTGCAAGGTCATTTATATAGATGTTTGGCAATGCAAACTGAACATTGAATCGTATAGCATAAAAAGGATAATTCTAAAAGCTTTCCTCACAAAAAGAGTGCTAGCAATTCTAGGTGAAAGTAGAGGAGCAAGTGAACAAAGAAATGAATCAAAACGTGCCCATGGAAGCTGGTTCATAGTAAAGTAACCGGTGGCACGTACCTCCAAAATCCTCTTAATCAAGAATTTAAGAACTCCAATACTTCAAACGTAGGCAAGACATAAGAAGTGCTTCAGGAAAAAAAAATATCACCATAAGACTGGAAGGGTCGACAAAATACAGAGAAGTCCTTCTAAGTGGGAGAGTAAAATGACAGTTGCTACAAGTACATCGCTGTATAAAGATGGAAAATGAGTATTACATGCAGTATCTCCACTCACCCATGTATTGACATAAATTTTTGGTGCTTTTGAAGCTGAACCATCTGAGTATCGATAGAAAAAGAGGATGTTAAAGAGGCAAAATATAGACAACATGTACAGTTAAAGAAGCATATCACATTCTATGTCGCTCTAGAAGATAATTTTTTTTGCAGGTGCCAGCCAATAGATCACTATAAGAAAGTGCAGCGTACTTTCTTTACCCAGTTCAAAAAACAAAAAAGTATATTAAATCATTTAATTGGTTATTTAGCTAAACAGAACAGCGAAGAAAAATATCTAACGATGTCTGCAAAATAACTTCAAATAGTATAAGATGTTGCATGTGAAGTATCTTTTGTCTTTTTAGTTTCCTGTGATCAAAAGCGAGCACTTGGAACAAAGTAAATCTACATGTACCTATGTAGCACACCTAGAAAAATAAGAGATCCCTTAAGCTGACACTATGTACCATAAAAAATATGTATCCCAGGCATCAAATTTTCTATATTTATAACTAACTAAAGAATCATTTCAAAGTAAGAATGGTTGAAACTTGAAAACCTGACCAACAAAAAAATATATGTATAACTAAAAGCATAAGAGCATAGTGCCGATTCATGTAAAGAAATATATCGGCGTCTAAGTAAGCAGTTCTATTTAAAAATGAAGAAAAGTTTAGAAACTAAACATATTCATTTGATTTCTCTTGTATAGAAGACCAGAAAGTCTGCAGCACGTTGTCGCTTGGTTCCGACTCAAAGAAGAAAACCCCTCTCAGCTTCTTGGCCTAGAAGCTACACAAACCCTCAATGTTCAACATGACCAGGAGTATACATGCCTACATGGGTATACCAACAAATATATGAAAAGGCAGGTTGCACAGGCATAACAACAAACAGTTGGCAGGCAACAAACTGAAAGGGAGGTGACCACGAGAGTAAGTCAAAATAAAAAGGGAAAGCTCACGAGGGTGTAGGGAGAGGAGGGAGGAGGCCGGTGAGGGTTGGTGGCAGCAAGTCCATGGCTTGGCAGAGCCTCCTTCTTCTCTATGGGAAGAGGAACTGAAATAGGGAGGGAGGAACGAGAAGGAAGAGCTCACCTGGGGAGATAGAACGAACAGCAACTCCGGCGAGCAGCGTCATCTTGGCAGTTGTACGGGCCATGCCAAAATCCGCCTCCTTCTAATCCCGTTGAAGCCAGGCCAGCCCGTCGCCTCCAGTCGTCACCGCGGCGTATCCGCCCCGCGCCGTCCCGACTCCGGCCGCGGCGCCTCCGGAAGCCGCCGACGCAGATCCGCCCCGCGCCAGCCCGTCTCCGGCCGCGCCCGCCTGGCCTCCACCCACCGCCACCGACGCCTCCAAGTCCAGTCCCCGCCATCGGCGCGTTGCAGGCGACGCCTCCACCTCCGGGCCCCGCCGCCGGTGAGGCGATGACAGATCGAGGACGCCGGCTTATGAACAAGACGTCAATGCGCTGACAGCGGCGAGGACAGGACAAGGCGCTGGAGGTAGAGGTCGGCCATGGAGAGGCGACGGAGTGGAGTGGAGATGGGGATTGGGCAGCTAGGTTTTCACTGCACCAATCGCATGAGATGAGGCGCACCCACCTCACGAGAAAACAGAGAAAAGAGGCGACGCGGATGAGCAGCGTCGCTCCCTCTGTTGGTCGACCCCACACACGTTTGGTCCCAGCCATCATTGACTCATCTAAAGATGCAGCAGGTGACAAAAGAAATAACAACATCGAACGGTTGAGGTAGAAAGCGGGATGTGAGTTTTACTGTGTATAGACAAACGTGCGAACCAGATCGTTTTGCCCCCTGGGATGGCCTGGTTGGCCGGGTAGTATTAGAACATTTATAGGAGAAATGACATGCAAGCTTTGCATGTTCTTGAAAAAAAAGAGGGCAACACATTCATTGATCTGAGTACTCTCGACTCTTCCATGTCTCCTGGCAAGAAAGAGGGCAGTACTTTCATTAATTTGAACACTCTCGGCAGTACATTCATGATTTGTTTTTACAAATATGATGCTCTTTCAAATTTTCATGCCAAAAATAACACCCTATTGCCAACACATGTCTTTCCGCAAATTGGAGAGGCCTGAAGTGGCTTTCCGTCAGCTGGAGAGGCACACATGTCTTCCCGCAAATTGGAGAGCCCTGAAGTGGCTTTCCGTCAGCTGGAGTGGCGGGAGGTGACTTTGTGCGAAACGATCCTAGGCATGCCATGCTGCACTTTCCCCACTCATTTGGTCGAAATTCACCTCCCGCCAACTCATACAACAACATAAACTTTCCGCCCTACAATTGGTGGGAAGTACCTCCCGCCAGGTAATTTTTGACAATTGATTACAGAAGCGGTCATCTCTCACAATTACGAAATACAACGGGTTATATTTGTATAAAAATCTACATTCATTGATATGATCAGTCCAATCAGTAGAGGGAAATACGAAGATATTTCCTCTCAGCAGAACGCATGTCTGCAGAAAACTCACCATGGTGTTGCAAATTGAGAAAAATCCGGAAAGTACATGTAAGTTTGGGGAATATGTCATGGTAGCCTCCTTTCATGTACTATTACAAGATGACATATGAATGAAACTACCGGGGATAAGCAAGATGTCAATTGCCTTCACACATTTCTTATCCTTGTTTTCTATCACACCTGCAGTGACCGTTCTAATTTAACATGGAAGCATCATTTATTCTTCAACTACCGGCTACCTTTAGAGAAACATTGGGTTTCAAGCTAAGCCTGATGCCCTGTCCTGACACAGCAACAAATTTTCTACACATATTGTCTTCTCCAGACATCTGAACTCTGAAGCTGTTGTCAAAATTTGGGATGTAAAATGTCAGGTAAGACAAAGCAAAAGTATTATTCAGATTGGCATTCATGCCATGCTCCTCTACTACATCTGATCTCATGTTTGATATTTATGTTTGAAGTCAAATGTTGCAAAGTCTGACGGGCATGTTGGAGCGGTGATTGCCATGTCCTCAGAAAATGGCCTTTTAAGGAGCGAATCTACCCTGTCTTTTCTTCTAAGTTTAACATGTATTCATGAGTAGACTCAGTGACATTTTATAGAGGGTTAATCAGTATCCTTCACTTGTATTACTGGGAGCAAAGATTTAACTACAAGAGAAGGTGAGTAGTGAGTACTGCATGGTTAACTACATCTTAACTATTACATTTGTCAGTTTTTCTTTCCAGTTTGGAAGGATTTTTACCTAAAAAGGGTTATGTAACCAGGAGATTAGTTGATGGTGATTTCTTTATTCTAGAATTGATTGCGCTATATGAGGCTAACTCTGGCCAAATGATAAATAAAGATAAGTCATCAGCCTTCTTCAGTAAGGGGACTAGAGCAAGAACAAAATCTGCGGTGTTGAATGTGTTGGGTATCCCGAGAGAATCGCAAAACCAGAGATATCTCGGACTACCTGTTCATTTGGGACCATCAAAGAGCAAGGAGTTTGGGTATCGTAAGGAGAAGGTGTGGCGGCGTATACAAGGATGGAAAGAAAGGCTACTTTCTTGTTATAATTGAGATGCACAATAAACGAAGAACGAAAAGTAAAACACTGCAGGGGACACGAGATTTTAACGTGGAAAACCCTTGCAACACACAAGGGAAAAAACCACGGGCGCCAGCCAGCAAAACTTCACTATTTCGGTGGTGTTTACAAACGCCGTGGGTGTACAATGATGCGATGATGACCCTAACGGCGGCTTACAGGGAATATAAATAGGCGGTGTACGCTTCGGCCCAAGCCTCCGGCGACGGGCCTCGCTCCGCTCGTCAGAAGTTAGCCTCCCTTTAGTATATGAATTTGGATCACAAAATAACATTTCTAAGGCCGGGAAGGAGATTTTGATTAAGGCAGTTGCACAGGCGATTCCCACTTACGCCATGTCATGTTTTGACCTCACAAAGAAATTATGCGATGAAATCAGTAGCATGATCAACAGTGGAGCCAGCAGGATGGGAAGGACAAATGCCATTGGATAGGCTGGGAACGGATGACTAGGGCCAAGATTGCCGGTGGACTAGGTTTCAGGGATCTCCATCTTTTTAACATTGCAATGTTGGCACGCCAAGGGTGGCGAATACTTCAGGTCCCTGATTCCCTTTGCGCTATTGTTTTGAAGTCGAAGTATTTTCCGAATGGATCAGTTTTACAGGCCCAACCACAGCCGGGGATGTCCTATTCATGGCGCAGTATTTTGCGAGGTGTGCAACTTTTGAAGGAAGGTGTGGTCTGGAGAGTGGGCGACGGGGAGCATATCAATGCATGGTTGGACCCATGGATCCCACGGGGTACGACCAGGAGGCCAGTAGCGACGAGGGGTTTATCCATCATCTCTACAGTGAGCAAGCTAATCAATCCGATCACTGAAAAATGGGACGAGGAGCTGATCCGTGATAATTTCACGGCTGAAGATACTCGAGACATCCTTTCTATCCCAGTTCGGCCTGGCATGGAGGATTGCATAGCCTGGCACTATGATAGCAAGGGTGTTTTCAGTGTTAAATCTGCGTACCAGTTGACTGTCAGTATTCGGGACGTGAAAGCCAACAGAAACGCGGGCACTTCTACGGCTGCTATTCAAACTCCAGGAAAGGAATGGAATAACATCTGGAATCTGGATGTGCCTGGGAAGGTCAAGATTTTCCTCTGGCGTTTTGCCCACAACAGTCTGCCAACGCGTATGAACATTCAAAGAAAAGGTGTGGAGTTAGACACTGGTTGCCCGATCTGTAATAGGCTGGATGAGGATGGGGGGCATATTTTCCTCAGATGTAAGTATGTAAAACATGTCTGGAGGCAGCTGGACCTTGAACATGTCAGACTAGAACTTCTGCACTGCTCAAATGCCCGGGAAGTACTTCAGCATGTATGGACACTATCCCCGCCACAACAACTGAAGATCGCTGTGTTTCTATGGGATTGGTGGACATGCAGGAACAAAACTAATGCAGGTGAGGCCAGAAAATCGACGGATGACCTGTGCTTCCTTGTGAATAAACATGTCCGTGAATTCACACCTGAGCATAAGGAGACTATCACCATACAAACGCCCATGTGCAAGTGGGAATTACCGCCACTTGGTTATGCAACGGTAAATTTTGATGCTTCTTTTATAAACGAGAATCAAGATGGTGCTTTCGGCTTCGTTGTGAGATCTGATACCGGGTCAGTCATTGCCGCGGGTGCTGGCAAGCTGTACCATCTCCACAGCGCTCTACAGGCAGAAGCGAGCGCGTGTGTTGCTGCAATTGAAGCCACGGCTAATCTGGGGATATATCAAGTGAAGTTTGAGTCTGACTCTTCCACGCTGGTTAATGCAATTAAGAATGGAGGTTTTGATCTTGCGAGTACTGGAGTTCTGATACGTGAGGCGAGAAGTTTAAGCATACTGCATTTTGATCATGCAGATTTTCTTTTCTGTCGCCGTGGTTGTAATAAAGTGGCTCATAGCCTGGCACAGTATGGTTATCAGGCTAGTGTTCCTTCATCTAGCTGGATGGATGATCCTCCTGAGTTTGTAATCGGTTTGGTTGCCAGCGATATTGCTGGGCAACAAGTTTAGTGGAATACAATTTCCATTTCAAAAAAAAAAATTGATTGCGCCATGCAGACGGGAGTTAACTGCGCCATGTAGAAACTAACACTTGCATTTTAATAGCTTAGAGAACGACTTCTAATTCTTGAGGCAGTGTTTTTCTTTCTGTTAGCAAAACAGCATGTGAAGTTGTGAACCAACAATTTTTTGTTATGTATTGTGATAGATTGCACAATCCATGCTGCCGAAGTTCTATATATGTAATGGTTCTTCTGTATTACCCTCTGGAACTACCAACTAATCATCCATTACAGTGTGATGATCAATATGCAAGACCAGTTATCGTTACCAGACATAATTTTTGTGTTTTTTTTATCCCTGGTTATTACTTGATTCTTAGGATCAGCCTTTTATGCACATGATTTCAACGTATATTGTATCAGATTTTGCTATCAACCACCTTAAAGATCATTGTTTAGCCAGGAAAGTATTCATCACATTTACCAAATCAAGTGTGGTCTTAAAATTATCACCACCAAGGTATTACACAGTCGGCGCGGCGTGCCGCCGCGCCCATTCATGCTAGTGACAAGAAAAATGGAACGGATGGAGTAAGTTTCTCAAGACATATATTAATTCCCATATATGTCAGCAAAGACATAATATAAGATAAATCCCTATATTGTTTTATGTCTACATGATTATGTCATACTCCCTTCTTCCTAAATTAAGATGCCTATAGTTTTTTATCAAAGCCCAAAAAAATTAAGCAACTTTATACAGAAAAGTATTAATATGTAAAATTTTAAATGCACATAATAAGAAAATATATTTTATGAGGGTTCCAAAAATATTGCTTTGGGATTATAAATGTTGACACTTTCTGTATTCAGTAGGTCAAACTTTGAGAATTTTGACTTTATCAAAATATTATAGGCATCCTATTTTGTGATGAGTACTTCATAAACACAGGTGGCACCATTAAAAACATAACACGGGTGGCCATATCCAATTTTCAACTTCTCTAGGACACATAAGATTTTAAGTTTTAACCCTTGTTTTCTTTTTCATGTAGAACCGCCCTACACTCCGGTGGAAGGAGAAGGAAGTGATAATACATCGAACAGTCTATTCTTAACTTTGAGCACCTTAAGACAGGTGGAGATCATGAACCGTCCACCTTATTATTATGAACGGGTGGTATATTTTGACACAAGGATTGATGAAGTTTTTAAGCTGTTCAGTGACTTGGGCATACCTAGCAGTAAGATCAGTATCAACTACGAGAAACCTGAAGGTCAGCCATCTACATATGCTCAGTTTCTTTCTGCAGTTATCTATGTGGAAATTCCATATAAAAACAAGCACATTGGACAAATTGGTGCATGCACCGGGCTGCCCTAGACACAAAGTGTTTGAAGGATAAATCAGTTTATTATGCATATATCCGTTGTTCTTCTATGAAAAAAATGAATTAGTATTACTACTATTTAGTGCTGGCGCTGTATCTTATGCATCCAGCCAACTTGTGTATCCGTGCATCCGAAGCGTTTCTGGACGGCCGATCTGAATCGTAGGGTGGGAGCTGTTTAGGTTGTAATCTTCCGAAACCACACCCGCTGCCTATGTTTGTTACGCTGCAAATTTGCACCAGCACCCCTAACGAACCACACGTTCCTTCCGGCGATCTCAACTAGTAGATTTTCGATCACTATGGCGGCGACCCGGAGCTAGAGACGGAGATCTCGCCATTGCCCTACACTTCGACGGGATAGAATCCTGGTCGACAAAGTTGGATTCAGCCGGATCGCCTGTGGCAGCCGCGGTGACATTCATAGTGTACGCCCGTATTGCTGTGTTTTCTTGTGATGAACAGCACCGAGCGATCTCCTAGTGCTGCTTAGGTGCCTCACGTAGGGATTATCAAAAGTTAACTAGCTTGATACGAACACACAACACCAAACACTCATCATGCAGACTCGTTGTGGATAGCAAAAGAATGAATTATGTGTAAGTTAACCAGCTGATGTTTAAGAATCTTCGGAAAACTTTAGCTTCGTCAAGTACATTCTGTTAGCTGTTTAGTCCGCCAGTTTCAACAATTAGTATTTTCTTCGATTAAACTGTCTACTCTACTTGGTCCTAGGTTGTTAGATAGATCAAAGCCCCGATCGGATCGTGGATCGGCATGGTACTCAAACGGTCATGCTAACGATGTAGGGTGGCAGGCGATGAGTGTTGGGATGGCAGCAGTCACATACTCACATCTTAGCTGTAGCCTGAGTTTTTGTTTTCAAGTAGCCTTGTAATCGTTGAATAAATAGAAATTAAGAAGCAAAGTAGTTTATTTACACAGCAGAAAACCCTCTTGTGTCAGTGTTCATTGTCTCCATTGTGTGCATGGGTTAACCAACAGTACACATGAGTGCTTGTCGTTTCAAAGCCTTATTATGTACATGTTTGTGGCTTTGTGCAGCAATGCAATCTACCAATAGTTTGTCAATGCAATTGAACAATGGAGGATTTAGCACACCCATAAAGAAAACAAGTGTTCCTCTCTTTGTGAGTTAATTTCTTCCAACTGATCATGGTTGTATTCAGTTTGCTAAGTTATACATAATTGTTCTTACTAATTCATTGTTTATGTTGAAGTGTTCAAGTTTTACACCTGAATGTGAAGAGAATTGAATGTGCAAGACATGCATACAGCTGGTCCATCATGATTCATGAAAGATGCATCTCTTGCAAGAACAGCCATGGCTTACTAGTAGCACTATTTTATTTGATGTTCATCAAGACTTCATGTAATGGTTTCGAAATTTTTATTTGTCTGAGTGTTAAACAAGACTTCATGTAATCCATCAGAAATTTTTATTTCATACAAGTGTTTGTCTTAGTTGTAATGGAGCAAATTTGAGCTTGCTTCTCTGTTAGTTGAGTTACAAATGAATTTTGCATCAGCAGCATTGCTGCAATCTCTGTACTGCTGCCAAACGGTTTGCAAAAGTGATATATCCTAGATGATGGAACCTATCTATCTTTAAGTTAATCTCCATTCTTAATAGATTCTCTATCATATCCCTTCATAAATTGTCCATTCGGCAACACTTATTTGATACTCATAACTGAATCTGGCTGCATATGTCTGACATATGGCACACAAATACGCTACTGTGTAGGCACATACTATGGCCTGACTCTAGTAAGTTCATGCCAGGCTATATTGCAAATACACAAAAGTCTGTTATTCCCATTCATAACAACTTACAATCTTTTTTTTAAAATCAAGGATGACATTCACACTGTAAACCATCCAGAGAAAATCAAGGATGACATGCACACACACCTAACAAATTGAAAATGGAATCGACTAGCTACTGAGAAGGCTACTCTACAAGTACTAGATACATACAGTACACAAGAACAAGGATAATTTCAGCCATAGCAGCATACATCACCCATGCTCTATGTAATTGGTACATTATCTAGAGACATTGAGGCCCTTTTCCTGATTGTTGACACCGTTGAAGGCAGAGAAGTTGTAAGCCATCCAGAGAGAAGTAAAACAATACACCAATCTATTGTAAACCATCCTACAATCAATTTCCTCAGCTTCCTCACTGCCAGGAAAATATTCCAGAAGTCAACTAGCATACACCGTCTCCAGACCAACATCACAATCATCTGTGTGCCCTGGTTTTTACCTCTCACAGCTAGAATTTTTGTTCCAAGCAAGATTCACGATTTGGTTAGCTGATGGAATTTTGGCTGTCAGCTTATTTTTAGTGTGTGCTGGGATCAGCTTGGACTTCACCTTTTCAGACCACCGTGCTGCCGCTTGCGCTCGCAAGCTTTAGAAGTAGAACCATTATGCACGCAGTTACTGAAACTCCAGCCTCTATTCATCTTGGAGCCAGCAACACGAGCTAGATAGCAAGTAGCATCGAAGCTGCAGTTGAATAGGTACACGTATTGAAGCAACTTGGGGCATAATTTGAGGTTGTTACCTTCATCGCCCACGGAGGGACGCCGGGCGTGAAGCCGAGCTTGGCACATATTGCTTCATGGTGCCTGCCCTCCGAGCAACTAAATCTCCCCTTGCTGCCCTCCATGTCAGTGGCGCCCATCGACTTATGTGGCTGCAGCTCACCGTCACAGGTGGTGATGTTGAGGCTCTCCGACTACCTAAGCCAGCGGAGGGAGCGTGTAAAAGGAGGCACCATCTTGGAAGTCGCGCGTGGAAGTGAAAGAGTGTATAGTCGGAGACTTTGTGTGTGCAGCACACTGCAATGCTTGATCATTATACAACCTAGTACAGGCTACTTATAGAGCAGTACAGAGACAGAGGGGGAGAGAACACATGCACGCACACGGGATACAGTTGAGATCCTAGCTACAAGGGTGCATGCGCAACGTGCGTTGCATGGATCACGGTGGAGTCCAGCTGAATAGGACTTCATGTTTATCTTCAGTCTAACACCCCCGCAGTGTCAGCGGCAAAATCTCTGACGGTGAGACTGGAGCGAAAATCAACGAAGGCAGCGATGGAGAGGCCTTTGGTGAATATATCTACATACTCGCAGGTGCTGTAGGAACGTGGAGCACACGAACATCGCCAAGCTGAACCTTGTCGCGGACGAAGTGAATGTCGAGTGCTTCGTGCGGCGATGCTGAACCGGGTTTGCAGATAAATAGACAGCCAACACATAGTCGCAGTACACCACAGTGGACCTGTCAAGAGGGCGGCGTAGTTCCTGAAAAAGATTACGGATCCAACAACTTTCGGCAACCACATGAGAGACTGCACGATACTCAGCTTCAGCACTCGACCTAGACACGGTAAGTTGGCGTTTGGATGACCAAGAGATGGGAATACACAGAAACCGGAGGTAGAACGCCTGGTGTCGGGACATCCCGCCTAATCGGCGTCGGAATAGGCAACTAAGGAAGAATTAGACGAAGGAGCTATGGTAGTGCCATGATCTAGAGTTCCTTTAATGTAACGAATGATGCGCTTGACAAGATTGAGATGAGAGGATCACAGAGCGTGCATAAAGAGACATGCTTGTTGGACGGCGTAAGAGATCTTGGTACGAGTGAGTGTGAGGTACTGAAGAGCTCCGGTGAGACTGCAATAGTGAGTAGGGTTATCAAGAAGATCACCGTCATTGATAGAGAGCTTGGATCCAGAGTCGATAGGTGTTTTGGCGGGGTTGCAGTCGTGCATCCAGGCGCGCTGAATGATGTCAAGGGCGTACTGTCGCTGGGAAATATGAAGACCGTCGTCAGAACGAGTGATAGAAATAACTAAAAAATGGTGTAAGGATCCTAGATCGGTCATGGAGAACTCCGTGTGAAGAGTGGAAATAATGTGCTGAAGGAAATCAGCGGACGAGGCAGTGAGAACTATGTCGTCGGCGTATAGAAGGAAATAGGCGATGTGAGTAGTAGAGTGGTAGATGAATAGGGAGGAGTCCGAACGAGAAGAGGTGAACCCGATGGAGGTGATAAACGTGTTGAAACGAGTGAACCAAGCCCGCGGTGCCTGTTTTAATCCGTACAAGGATTTGCGCAAGAGACAGACATAATCGGGGTGAGAGGGATCCTAAAAACCCTTGGGCTGCTGGCAATAGACAGTCTCGGATAAGTGACCGCGCAGGAAGGCGTTCTTGACATCTAATTGATGGATAGGCCAACGGGAAGAGATGGCGAGGGAGATGTAACGGCCCAGGGTAGGACCCCCAATAGATTTGTTTGTTCTTTTTCTTTTATGCATAATCATGGCATCATGCATAATCTAATTCTAAAATTATTTTAATGAACTTTACTTTTATTGCCAAAAGTATTCTCTCCTTTTCATCCCCAAACTAAAACTATATTTTTCTAGTATTTTTCTGGTACCAAAACTATTTTTAAAATGGCTTTAAAACAACTAGAAAATAAAAACAGAAAACTGTTTTAAAGAATAAAAAAAGGGGGAGAAAGCCCCAGCCAACCGGCCAGGCCCAAGTGGCCCAACCGGAGGCCACCTCCCCCAAACCCTAATCCCACCGGCCACCCTGACCATTTTACAAACCTACCCCCCCGCCGCCGGCCTTAGCCGTTTTGCGAAAAACCCCTCCTTCTTCTCCTTTTCTCCCTCCGGTCCTCCCACCTCTGTCTCAGCCTCTCCTCTGTCCCGACCCCGTCGTCCCCTTTCTCCTCTCCTCGACGCGACCGCAGCGCGACGCGAGCGCCCGCGCCTCCTCCTCCCTGCTCTGTCGCCGGCAGTCCCTCCGCGCGGGCCCCTGCTCCACCTCGACGCGCGCCCCCGTCCGCGAGCCCTTGCTCCGCCTCTTCTTTCCAGCCGCCGGCCGCATCACCTCGTCTCCGTCAAACCCGGCGCGGCCGCCTCCTGAAGGACCTCCACGAGCTCCTGGCTCCCCTCCTCGTGCGCCGGCCGACGCCACCAAGATCTCCACGCGCGCGACCACGTCGGCCTCGTCCTCCTCCCAGCGCCGCCCGGCCGGCCTCTACTTCGTCCCGGCGCCCTCCCATGAGCCGCGTCGCCCCGTACGCCCTCTGCCCTGCAGCAAAGCCGCACCGCCAAGACCTGCTCCGCCGTGCCTCCCCAAGGTCTGAGTGCTGCTGTTGTTCGTGGACAAGCAGGTCTACGTCGCGCTGTTCTAAATCGTCAACCGTTGCTCCCGATCTGTTCATGCTCGTCTGTGTGTACGTCGACCACAAGTGCGGCGTCCTGAATCTTCTGTTCTCGCGCCTGGACTAAACTCAATGCGGACAAATCTCAACTTGGTGGCACTGCGTTGGCTCTCTTCAGGTTGCTCTTTGGCTCCTGTGGTGTTTTCCTCTTAGTTTTGACTCCGCGTCTCATCATGGTGTTTGGTTGCCCCTACGCTCCAGGAATCCTTCCATCGGGTGCCGTTGCAAGATGCCACTCAAAGACCACTGACGTTGGATTCAAGTTCGTCACCGATAAAATAAGCCAAACACGAAGACCTTTGTCAAGGAAATCTCAAGTTCTTCTTCCCGGATCCGTAGTCCGAAACCCCGGCTTCATCTTCTTCCTCTTCTATCCGGCGACCACCTTTGCACCGTGAGACCCTAACCATTTGCCTATTTCCTAAATTGCATATATCGTGTTGCATCAATCATACATAATATCGTCTTGTTGCATCGCATCGCATATGTGGGTTTGAGTAAATAGCGAAACACCTAACAATTAAATATGGAATTATGCGGGATTGATATCTTATCCCGGTTCCATTTAATTTTGCGTAGCTCACCTATGCCTTGTCTTGCCATGCTAATAACATTTAATATGCGGGGTAGAAAAACAACTTGAACCTAATAATTGTTTGTCCGGGTTCCGATCCCGCTTAATTTGGATAAGATGCATTGCACCATCTATGCCATGTCATGCATACCATATCATGAGCATGCCGATTCTTTATCCGTAGTAGTAAGACTTGCATCCGTTGTTTGTCCCAGCATTTGCTTCTTCCCGGATAGGATCGCGAAGTGATGTGGTGAGATACGACAAGTTCTCCGGATGTTCCT
>NC_061508.1:158003834-158031128 GCF_022539505.1 Lolium rigidum
AGGAGAGCACGCGCAGGAGGAGATCGTCCGGCAGCGCGCCCAAGCGATCGCCGCCTCTCATGTCTTGGTCTGCCGGCTGAGGCAGGGATGGATTCAGATCTTATTTGAGAGGCTGGTTAGTTATATTGCTACTAGGATTCTCTGGCGTTTCTTAAGGCTCTAACATGCCTAGATTAGCGGCACTTCGGTGCAGGCGTTTTTCAAAACTGCCGCTGAAGTTTGTTTCACCGGCATATTTTGGGTTAGTGCCGCAATGTTGGGCTAATTATCAGCAATCTACAAAAGTGCCGCTATTTTTAGGCTAATTCACGGCAATATGCGGAAAGGGCCGCTAATTTTGGGCTAATCCGCGGCATCCTCATAAAGTGCCGCTAATCTTGGGATAATCCGCGGCAACCGAAATGGGACGCCGCGGATGAGGAGCGTGTGAAGAACGGCCTCGAGACCCTCTTCTCGCAATACAAAAACAAGCAAACCAGGAACTTTCTCCCGGCCCGGTACCGTATTGACCCGAAAACAAAGGAGCTCACCACCACTCCGGAGGTGAAGCAGTTTGAGGCTCTTCTGGTAAGGAATGCACCCGCTTAATTAGCTCCTTTATGTTTGCATTCTTATTGATGAATCCAAATTTCTAAATGGTTCATGCATGTTCCTCCCGTAGGCTAAGGAGGTTGCTGCGGAAAGTGAAAAGGAAGCTAGTAGCGGCGCGGGGTCCACGAGCTCCTCGCAGTGTGCCCCTTGGGACAACCCTTTAAATAGGGCGTTGAATGCCCACAAGAAGAGGGATCCATTGAGTAAGCTGACGTCGGCTGGTCGTGTGGTCGGCGAAGGATGCTCTATGAAATGGTTAGAATACTATAAGTCGGGGAAAAAGGAGAAAAAAGGCCACCATCGATGAGAAGGAGGTCGCACATCTCAAAGCACAAGTTGCGCAGATCCCGACATTGGTCGAGGAGCAAGTGCGGCAACAAGTGCAACATATCGTGGAGACCCAACAGAGGACGCAACGACAGCAAGTGGAGGACCAAGTGGGCACGACGCTTAGCTCCATCATCCCTACCTTGGTTGCCGGTCTGGACGCGTGGTATAGGGGAGGAAAAAAGGGGCCTCCCCCGGTTCCCAGTTTCACGGGCAGCAACTCGCACAACGTGGAACCATCGGTGAGTCCGCAGGCGGCAACAATGGTGTCTCCGGCGGCGCCAACATTGGTGGCTCCGGCGGCGCCAACCTTGGTGGCTCCGGCGGCGCCAACCTTGGTGTCTCCCGCGGCGCCAACCTTGGTGTCTCCCGCGACGCCATTACTTCAGCTCAATGCACCCGTCGCTGCGGATAATACGCCGCCCGGCACCGCGCCAACAAGCGGCCACTCCATCAGTTGCACGCCAGCCGCCGGCGGTGCCTCGACCTTAGCCGAGCTGGACGCCATCACGGTAACCAACCCTCGGCCAATGACTGCCATATCCTTGCCTTTGACTAGCTAGCCATCCCTAACGCCCTACATGTTTTCCGCAGAGCTCCGCCGTCGACGTCCCATGCACTCTCCTGCAGTTTGTGAACGGAGAGTTGATCGATGTTGCCAAGGCCAAAATCGTTCAACCGAGCAACCGCCAGTTACACGGTAGACCCATGCAACCCGACGTGTATAGGATTCAACTGGTTCGGGTGCTTAGCGGCTACAATGACGTGCTACCTCCCTTTCAACCCCATGGTGCCGACGAAGATGAGGCCCTTACCCTCCACCAATGCTTCAATTGGTCCATGGTTTGGCCAAAGAGCCAGATTCGTTTGGGGGCGAGGGACACCACCCCACAGACAGCACCCCCAGCCGTGCCGGCGCCAAGCCATGGCAAGACCACCCCAACGGTGCCGCCATCAGCCGACGAGGACATGCAGATGGCACATGATCCGGACAAGGACAGTACGTTTGCCAACCTGGACTGCAACTATGATTTTGCGATGGACTATGATCTCACTAGCCAACCCTCTCAAGTTGCCGCCGAGGGGAAAACCTTTTGCAACAAGCGGCGCCTATTCTGTTCTCAGGAGACGCCTCCAGCTGCCGACTTCACCGAGACTCAGCCGATAGCCGAGGTGAGAAGTGTTATCAATCCTAACACACTGAAAAAGGCTTGCGAAGAGGAGAATGCAGTCCCACTAAAAACGAAGCTGAATGGACGGAAAAGAAAGAAGAAGGACGACAAGTCTGCCAGCCATCCGGCACCTATCCGTGCTCAGGACGGACCACCAGTGCCCAAGAATATCGAGTCGAGGGTGCATGTGTCGGGTGAGCGGATGCTAATTAAAATATTGTATGATGATGCACCTGGTCCTATGCGATCTCTGGTTGACGGTATTCTGTTTATGGAGGAGCGGCGTATCAGGGAGAAAGATCATGGATATCCAGTGTATGTTGCCAAGGTGCCCTCGGGCCATGGCTTTGTCGATAGTGGCTTCGCAGAGAACATCTTCCTGCGGTATGATGACATCTTCGCCATGCTGAACAGTTATCCGCTGCACTACACCTTCATTCGCCTATACTCGCTCAGCAAGGCGATGCGGATCATTAGACACAACACCCCGGGCATCGCGATAGCCGACCCCTTCTACATGCGTGCCGTCCACTTGGCCACCGCCGGAGACCGGGCAGTCGCGAGTGAATACCTCAAAGGCTTCTTTCTAGCGAACCAGAAGAAGTGTAACCTCCTCCTGCCTGTATTTCCCGAGTAAGTCACCCCCTCACTGTACCGGTCTTAACTCGTAATTTTTTTAGATTTCAATCGTCCTGTTCTTAAACATTATGTGTTCTACGCAGAGACAATACCTGCACACTCATCTCCTTAACCCCGAAACATTCCACACTACTAGGAAAAGGCTTATTGCCGGCGCACCAAAATGGGCTATTGCCGGCGCACTACAGCCCGCCGGTGGGAACAGGCCGGTGATAATAACTTATTGCCGGCGCACCAGTCGGTGCGCCGGCGGTATCTCGCGTTATCCCCGGCGCACCTGTCTAGTTCGCCGGCGGTAAGTTATACAAGAAAACAAAAAAATCAAATCTAGATCCAGATCTAGATCTAGATCTAGCTAGTCAACCGTGGTTGTCGTCTATGCGCCAGTGTAGGAGGTGCATGAGGTGTATGAGGATGCTGGAAGCTCCCAAGATTGGCGGGCCGGTGTAGGAGGAGGAGGAGTAGGCCGGAGGTGGAGGAGCCCGGAGGAGGTGGAGGATGCCGGAGGATGCCGGAGGTGGTGGAGGAGGCCGACGGTGATGGGGGAGGCCGGAGATGTTGGAGGAGGCCGGAGGACGTCGAGGAGTCCGGAGGACGCCGAGGAGGCTGGAGGTGGTGGAGGAGGTCAGAGCACGTTGTGGCCGTCGGTGGAGGAGGAGGATGAGTAGGTCGCCGGAGTAGCTCGCCGCCGCAGAAGCTCGGTATAGAGAAGGAGGAGCAGGAGATGGAGGAGGAGGAGGAGGAGGAGGAAAAGAGAAGGGGAAAGTGAGCACCGCGGGTTGAGTTGTGCCTATATAGCACTCCTTACCGCCGGCGCACCAAGTAGGGTGGTGCGCCGGGGCTA
Organism: Lolium rigidum; assembly: GCF_022539505.1. NCBI lineage: Eukaryota > Viridiplantae > Streptophyta > Magnoliopsida > Poales > Poaceae > Lolium > Lolium rigidum. The sequence continues at coordinate 158,007,408 of NC_061508.1, forward strand.
TTTTTTCTTTTTTTCACCCAAATCTTAAATCTGAAAAAAGTCCTGTTTCTGTTTTGAATTTGACGAATCCATTTTTTTCTCCAAACGGCCGTAATAACAGACAATTGCATTAAGTACTGTGCATAATGTAAACAATACAAATATCCTTAGACATTGTTGTTTTATCCCTAGTGGCAACAACACATCCACAACCTTAGAACTTTCTTTCACTGTCCCAGATTCAATGGAGGCATGAATCCACTATCTAGCATAAATACTCCCTCTTGGAGTTACAAGTATCAACTTGGCCAGAGCCTCTACTAGCAACGGAGAGCATGCAAGATCATAAACAACACATATATGATAGATCGATAATCAACTTGACATAGTATTCCATATTCATCGGATCCCAACAAACACAACATGTAGCATTACAATAAGATGATCTTGATCATGATAGGAAGCTCACAAGATCTAAACATGATAGCACAAGAGGAGAAGACAACCATCTAGCTACTTCTATGGACCCATAGTCCAAGGATGAACTACTCACGCATCAGTCCGGAGGCGGGCATGGTGATGTAGAGCCCTCCGGTGATGATTTCCCTCTCCGGCAGGGTGCCGGAGGCGATCTCTTGAATCCCCCGAGATGCGATTGGCGGCGGCGGCATCACAATAACTTTTCTCGTATCGTGGCTCTCGATACTAGGGTTTTCGCGACGGAGAGAATAAATAGGCGAAGGGGCAGAGTCGGGGGACGCTCGAGGGGCCCACCCCATCGGACGGCGCGGCCAGGGGTGAGGCCGCGCCCCCCTAGGGTGTGTCGCCTCGTCGCCCCTCTTCGGACTTCTGGAAGGCTCCGTGCAAAATAAGACCATGGGCTTTTGTTTTGTCCAATTCCGAGAATATTTCCTGTGTAGGATTTCTGAAACCAAAAACAGCAGAAAACAGGAACTAGCGCTTCGGCATCTTGTTACTAGGTTAGTGCCGGAAAATGCATCAAAATGATATAAAATGTATATAAAACATGTGAGTATTGTCATAAAACTAGCATGGAACATAAGAAATTATAGATACGTTTGAGACGTATCATGCCGCGCCTCCGTCCGTGCTCCAGTCGCCCTACTACGGCGTTCCTCCTCTACCGCCTCAGCATCTGCTGATTCCACGCCACGGACAAGCCTTCGGCCAGGACCCTGCGCCGCCCCTGTACCAGGCGCCGCCCCTGTACACCGTCTCCGCCACGTCGCAGCAGCAGCAGCCCGGCCCCAGCTCCGCACCACCCTCCTTTGACCAGGCCACCCTCATCGGCGCCCTCATGGACCTCTCCATGGGCGGTCAATCCGGGCCTTGGATCGCGGATTTCGGCGCTTCTGCGCACCTCTCTGCAACTCACGGTAATCTCTCTTCCTCTCGACCAGTTTTCAACCATGCACCAGTTATAGTTGGCAATGGATCGCACCTTCCCATTTCTCACCTAGGACAACCTATCCTTCCATCTTTGCATCGTCCATTATATTTGCAGAATGTTTTAGTTGCTCCCGATATTGTTCAAAACCTCCTCTCTGTCAAACGCTTTACCACTGATAATTTACTGTCAATGGAATTTGATCCGTTTGGTGTATCTGTGAAGGATCTACGCACGAGGGCCCTTCTTCTTCGATGCAACAGTGAAGGCGATTTTTACCCGTTGTTCCCACCGACGCCTTCACCAAGCTCCAACATTGCCCTCTCCACGATGTCCTCATCCTTGTGGCACCGTCGCTTAGGCCATCCAGGGCATTCTTTAAGCTTTCCTTCATTACATTGTAATAAATCAACCGGGCTTTGTGATGTTTACCAATTGGGAAAGCATACCCGGTTGCCATTTTGCTCTTCCTGTAAGGGTATATTGCCCCTATGTCTTGTTTTGGTAATTAGTGACAACCCCTATGGACTAATGTTTTCATTGAGTTTATATGAAGGAATATTCCATAGGTACTACTTGTAGTCCATGTGTTGGATTCAAGTATGGATGTCATGAAGATAAAGATATACCTTGAGTATTGGCATCAAGATCATCGATTTGAAGACATATATGTGATATGATCAAGAAGAAGAAATGAAGATGGAGTTCCTATGTGGAACTCAATATTAGCCATGCTCTAGCTTATGTGATAAGCAATGGAGGATCAAGATCTTGAGTTCTTGATTCCAAGTGAAGAATTCAAGTTATGGCTCTAAGTCGGTTTCATGATAGTCTCATAAGTTGAGCTATGATTGACTAAGATTTAGAGCATGCAAACAAATAAATAATTCTTTATACACCTCAAGATAGTATGATAGAGCATGAGAAGATACAAGGTTGACCAATACAAAGAGTGAAGAATAGATTCAAGTTTGGTCAACATATGATAGAGCATGAGAAGATACAAGGTTGACCAATACAAAGAGTGAAGAATAGATTCAAGTTTGGTCAACACATGAAGCATGAAGAATGTGCCACGTGAAGTCATGTGGTATGGTAAGCCTTGTCAATTATGCTTTATGACCCATCATATATGTGCCCTTGTGTTGTCTATGTGGGTTAGGTATCTTTCCATGGGTGTGCATCAAAAGTGAGATCTCATATAGCCCATGAGAGGATGACATCAAGTGGTGATCGTCATCAAGGTCGAGTTGGAGAAGTTCAAGATGAGCATCTCAAGTGGATCACATGCTTGAAGCTTGCCGTCCATTTGGTGATAATGGACATGTGAAGATGTGCATCAATGGAGCTTTCCCATCATGGTGTATGGGGGAGCATTTGTGAGTCTTCACGAAGCAACAATGATCAAGTGAGGCATTCCGGCTTGAGTGGAGCTTGAAGAGTTATCATCAAGATCAAGCGGGATGCGCAAGGAAAAGGTATAGCCTTGCTAGGTTTTCCTTTTACCGGTCTCAAGGTGGTTGTTGGGAGACCGGATTATAGGATACATAGCCACACTATCAGGAGGGGCTTTCGGTTGGGTAACTTGATCACATCGTCTTAGGGAGCTCAACCTTTGCATGCTTTGCATTCCATAAATCTTGTTGCTTCTTGGTGTTTCTCTGTGTGAGGTTCTTGAGCTTGTTGCTAGCTTTACAACAAGCCCAAGTTCATCGAAAAAGTAATTCGTATGCATCTTCTATTGTGTTTTCGAGCTTGGAGGTTTTACCGGTGTCTCTTTTATAGATAGGTCAAAACCTTTTACATTATGTTTCTTAATAAATAGTTGGACTATGATTTTTCTATGCATAATGTTGTAGAGCTCGTTGTCGTGATTCCAACGAGCCCAAGGTCATCGAAAATTGAGTCCGGATGCAAAAGTTATCGCAGTTTCGGTACACAGCCTGGTCCACCGAGTGCTGCTACCGGGTAAGTCGGTAGCCAGCTCGGTACTACCGAGTGCTACTACCGGGTGGCTCGATTCTGCCCCCAAACGGTCATATTTTGATGGGCTATAAAAGGGGCATTCTTCCCCATTGTTCTTAGGGTTCTTAGGCACGTTTTTGACCACCATTGTTGATCTTCTTGAGCTTGCTTCCTCTCCAATCCCCCTATAATTCTTGCATATTCTTGGGGGATTTGAAAGAGGAGATCTAGATCTACAACCTCATCCAATCCATTTCTCCTCTAAGTGAGGGAAACTCTTGGGATCTCGATCTTGGAGTCATTTGTTGATTTCCCCATTGTTCTTCCTCTCTAATCTCATCCTAGCATTTGTTGCTTTGGTGAGATTCGAGTGTGAAGGATTTGAACACCTCTAGTGTTCTTGCTTTGCATCATTGCATAGTGTTGAGCTCTCCACCACGATTAGTTCGAGTAAGAGACCGTGAGCTTGTTACTCTTGGAGGGAGACCTCCTAGTTGGCTTGGCGGTTGGTGCTCCGGTGATCTCTTCAAGGAAGATTGTGAAGAGGCCCAGGCTTCTCCTTCGTGGAGCTTGTGAAGTGGTTGTGGAGCTTGGCATCTCCGGAGTGGAGGAAAAGATAACCATAAGGAAATGGTCATTATCCTTCGTGGGTGTGGCTCGGAGAATAGGGTGAGCCTTCGTGGCGTTGGGGAATCCTTCGTGGGACCTCCACTCCTCCAAACGTGACGTACCTTGTTGCAAAGAAAGGGAACACGAGAATACATCCTCGTCTCCGCATGCCTCGGTTATTTCTATACCCGAACTTACTTTTCTTGTGATAGCCATCGTGCTTGAAGTACATATATCTTGCTATCACTTGTGCTTTATATATCTTGTGCCTATCTTGCTTAGCTCTAGTTGTTATTGTTGCACTTAGTTGAGCCTAGCATATTTAGGAGTTGTGCTTGTAAACTAAACGTTAGTTTAATTCCGCATTCTTACAAGCCAAATCCGTAAGAGTTTTTAAACGCCTATTCACCCTCCCTCTAGGCGACATCTCGTCCTTTCACTTCCACTAGCAAAACTTCCGCTGCTTTTCAAATAATCTACCGGGATCTATGGATCGCACCCATGCTTAGTGTATCCGGTAACAAATATTATCTCATCATCGTTGATGATTTTAGTCATTTTATGTGGAGCTTTCCCTTGCGCTTAAAATCTGATGTTCATTCTATTCTCACTCGTTTTCATGCTTTTATTCACACTCACTTTAACTCCACTATTGCCACCATACAATGCTACAACGGCAAAGAATTTGATAACACCACCAACCTTCCTACTTTGCGTCCTACGACACCATCCTACGTTTTTCATGCCCATACACCTCTGCCCAAAACGGAAAGGCCGAACACGCGATCTGTACCACCAATGATGTTCTTCGCACCATCCTCATCCAAGCTCATATGCCACCAGAATATTGGGCAGATGCTCTCTACAACGCCACTCACCTTCCGAACCTAAGACCCACTAAACCCCTTCACCTAACCACACCGCATGAAGCCCTATTCTCCTCACCTCCATCCTATGATTACTTGCGCGTATACGGGTTCCTTTGCTATCCTAACACGAGCGCCACCATCACCCACAAACTCCAGCCCCGCTCGCTTCCATGTGTCTTTATAGGCTATGCCCCAGAACACAAGGGTTACCGTTGTCTAGACCGCACCACCGGCCGCGTCTACACCTCTCGTCATGTCACTTTCGACGAGAACTCTTTTCCCTTCACTGCCACTCACCATCCCACTCCCGCCGACTTCCCCTTCGATCTCGTTCCTTCCACCCTCCCCACGGATCCCCTTCTCTTTCACTCTACACCGATCCCACGCCCTGTCTCTGCCACGACAGAAAATATGCCCATGGCAGGACGCCCTGCTGCCACGGCAAGGTCTCCTCTAGCCACGGCAGGCCGCAGCCCTCCCTCAGCTGCATCTTCTGTCGACCCCTCTCCCACTACACCTACGCCAGCCCCACGCCCTGTCAAGCCATCCCTCCATACGATGTGCACTCGTGCCCAGGACGATATCATGAAGCCACGACGCCTATTTAACCTATCTGCCATCGCCTCTGTCTCTCCTCTTCCAACGAACTATCACTCCGCCCTTGCTGATCCCCACTGGTCCGCCGCCATGCGTGACAAATACATTACCCTCATTGACAACTCTACTTGGTAGCTCGTCCCTGATACGTCTCAAACGTATCTATAATTTCTTAAGTTCTATGCTAGTTTTATGACAGTACTCACATGTTTTATATACACTTTACATCATTTTGATGCATTTTCCGGCACTAACCTATTAACAAGATGCCGAAGCGCCAGTTCCTGTTTTCTGCTATTTTTGGTTTCAGAAATCTTACACAGGAAATATTCTCGGAATTGGACGAAACAAAAGCCCACGGTCTTATTTTCCACGGAGCTTTCCAGAACACCGAAGGAGAGAAGGAGAGGGGCCAAGGTGGCCCCACACCCTAGGGCGGCGCGGTCAAGAGGGGGGGCGCGCCGGCCTGTGGGGTGGGCCCCTCGGCCGCCTCCCGACTCTGCCCCTTCGCCTATTTATTCACTCCGTCGCGAAAACCCTAGTACCGAGAGCCACGATACGAGAAAAGTTCCAGAGACGCCGTAGCCGCCAATCCCATCTCGGGGGATTCGGAGATCACCTCCGGCACCCTGCCGGAGAGGGGAATCATCACCGGAGGACTCTACATCATCATGCCCGCCTCCGGATTGATGCGTGAGTAGTTCATCCTTGGACTATGGGTCCATAGCAGTAGCTAGATGGTTGCCTTCTCCTCTTGTGCTATCATGTTTAGATCTTGTGAGCTGCCTAACATGATCAAGATCGTCTATTTGTAATGCTACATGTTGTGTTTGTTGGGATCCGATGAATATGGAATACTATGTCAAGTTGATTATTGATCTATCATATATGTGTTGTTTATGATCTTGCACGCTCTCCGTTGCTAGTAGAGGCTCCGGCCAAGTTGATACTTGTAACTCCAAGAGGGAGTATTTATGCTCGATAGTGGGTTCATGCCTCCATTGAATGCGGGACGAGTGACGAAAGTTCTAAGGTTATGGATGTGCTGTTGCCACTAGGGATAAAACATCAATGCTTTGTCTAAGGATATTTGTGTTGATTACATTACGGACCATACTTAATGCAATTGTGTGTTGTTTGCAACTTAATACTGGAAGGGGTGCGGATGCTAACCCGAAGGTGGACTTTTTAGGCATAGATGCATGCTGGATAGCGGTCTATGTTCTTTGTCGTAATGCCCTAAGTAAATCTCATATTAGTCATCATGATATGTATGTGCATTGTTATGCCCTCTCTATTTATCAATTGCCCAACTGTAATTTGTTCACCCAACATGCTATTTATCTTATTGGAGAGACACCACTAGTGAACTGTGGACCCCGGTCCATTCTTTTACATCTGAAATACAATCTACTGCAAACTCTGTTCTCTGTTGTTCTTCACAAACAAACATCATTCTCCACACCATACGTTTAATCCTTTGTTTACAGACAAGCCGGTGAGATTGACAACCTCATCTGTTAAGTTGGGGCAAAGTATTTTGATTGTGTTGTGCAGGTTCCACGTTGGCGCCGGAATCCCTGGTGTTGCGCCGCACTACACTCCTTCACCAACAACCTTCACGTGGCCTTCATCTCCTACTGGTTCAATAACCTTGGTTTCTTACTGAGGGAAAACTTGCAGCTGTACGCATCACACCTTCCTCTTGGGGTTCCCAACGGATGTGTGCTTCACGCGTTATCAAGCTCTTTTGCTGGCGCCGTTGCCGGGGAGATCAAGACACGCTGCAAGGGGAGTCTCTCACATCCAATCTCTTTACTTTGTTTATTGTCTTGCTTTACTTTACTTTATTTTATGTTTTGTTTGCTTTCTCTATATCAAAAACACACAAAAATTAGTTACTAGAATTTACTTTATTTTGTTATCATGTCTAGTCCTGTACTTGTTACTCTGTCACCTGAGGAATTGATCTTTACTTTTAAACAAGGGGATGAGGAGAGTTTTAAGGAAGCTTGCTCTAGAATTTTTGATTCTTATGGTAAAACTGAACCTAAAATGACTCTAAGCTTGCTCCTTAGTAACTTTTATGTTGGGCTTTTTCTTCGCTAAAGATATGCCTTGGATGCTGTAGTGGGAGGAGATTTCCTTCACTGCGATGGAGATCAAGCTTTTAATGCCATAAAAAAATTGGTTGCATCATCTAGCTCAGCTAATAATTTTGATTCATCTCTTGCTAGTATTTATAATAGATTAAACACTCTCGAGACAAATATATCTTGCTCAAAAGAAGGGTATAGTCAGATTCGTGAGCATTTTGATTATGTTCCAGTAAACTCTGAACCTTCAATGTGGGACCCTAATATTAAAGTTGCTATTGGTGGTGAAACTTTTTATGCCCGTTGTGATATTATGTCTGAGTTTTGCCTTATGCCTAAAAGTATTTATGAATCTTTGACACTTTGGGGACTTACTGAAGGAGAAGGAATAATTCTTACTGATAACTCTGTTATAATTCCTAAGGGAATAGTTGAAGGTGTGTTCACAACTTTTCTTGGAAGAACGGTATCCACTGATTATCTCGTTATTGAATGTGTAGGGACAGGACAAATCACACTTGGAAGATCTCTGCTGAAATTCGTGGGAGCAACCATATATGTGGGGAAAGGCACCCTAAATTTTACCTCTACACCTAGATGCGGTCATATATTCCCTAAACCAAAGAGTAAGAATAAGAGTAAGAAGGGTAGGCGCAAAGCCCCTGGTAATAATGTTAATGCTTCATCTCTTGATAATACTTGAGTTACACTTTCTGCGCCTAGCTGAAAGGCGTTAAAGAAAAGCGCTTATGGGAGACAACCTATTATTTTATTTCTGCAATTTTTGTTTTGTATTCGTGTCTTGGAAGTTGTTACTACTGTAGCAACCTCTCCTTATCTTTACTTTATTGCATTGTTGTGCCAAGTAAAGTCTTTGATAGTAAGGTTGATACTAGATTTGGATTTCTGCACAGAAACAGATTTCTAGCTGTCACGAATTTGAGTAGATCTCTCTGTAGGTAACTGATACGTCTCCAACGTATCGATAATTTCTTATGTTCCATGCCATATTATTGATGATACCTACATGTTTTATGCACACTTTATGTCATATTCGTGCATTTTCTGGAACTAACCTATTAACAAGATGCCGAAGAGCCAGTTGTTGTTTTCTGCTATTTTTGGTTTCAGAAATCCTAGTAACGAAATATTCTCGGAATTGGACGAAATCAAGACCCAGGTTCCTATTTTGCCACGAACCTTCCAGAAGACCGAAAGGGATACGAAGTGGGGCGATGAGGCGCCGCCACCATAGGGCCGCGCGGCCAGAGGGGGCCCGCGCCGCCCTATGGTGTGGGCCCCTCGTCAGCCCTCCGACTCCGCCCTTCCGCCTACTTAAAGCCTCCGTCGCGAAACCCCTGATGCGAAAAACCACGATACGGAAAACCTTACCGAGACGCTGCCGCCGCCAATCCCATCTCGGGGGATTCGGAGATCTCCTCCGGCACCCTGCCGGAGAGGGGATTCATCTCCCGGAGGACTCTACACCGCCATGGTCGCCTCCGGAGTGATGAGTGAGTAGTTCACCCCTGGACTATGGGTCCATAGCAGTAGCTAGATGGTTATCTTCTCCTCATTGTGCTTCATTGTTGGATCTTGTGAGCTGCCTAACATGATCAAGATCATCTATCTGTAATGCTATATGTTGTGTTTGTCGGGATCCGATGGATAGAGAATACCATGATATGTTAATTATCAAGTTATTACATATGTGTTGTTTATGATCTTGCATGCTCTCCGTTATTAGTAGAGGCTCCGGCCAAGTTGATGCTAGTAACTCGCAAGAGGGAGTATTTATGCTCGATAGTGGGTTCATGCCCGCATTGACACCTGGGGAGTGACGAAACCCCTAAGGTTGTGTTGTGCTGTTGCCACTAGGGATAAAACATTGATGCTATGTCCGAGGATGTAGTTGTTGATTACATTACGCACCATACTTAATGCAATTGTCTCGTTGCTTTGCAACTTAATACTGGAGGGGTTCGGACGATAACTCTGAAGGTGGACTTTTTAGGCATAGATGCGATTGGATGGCGGTCTATGTACTTTGTCGTAATTCCCAATTAAATCTCACTGTACTTATCATGACATGTATGTGCATTGTTATGCCCTCTCTATTTGTCAATTGCCCGACTGTAATTTGTTCACCCAACATGCTTTTATCTTATGGGAGAGACACCTCTAGTGAACTGTGGACCCCGGTCCATTCTTTTACACTGAAATACAAATCTGCTGCAATACTTGTTCTTTACTGTTTTCTTGCAAACAATCATCTTCCACACAATACGGTTAACTCTTTGTTACAGCAAGCCGGTGAGATTGACAACCTCACTGTTTCGTTGGGGCAAAGTACTTTGGTTGTGTTGTGCGGGTTCCACGTTGGCGCCGGAATCTACGGTGTTGCGCCGCACTACATCCCGCCGCCATCAACCTTCAACGTGCTTCTTGACTCCTACTGGTTCGATTAAACCTTGGTTTCTTACTGAGGGAAACTTGCCGATGTGCGCATCACACCTTCCTCTTGGGGTTCCCAACGGACGTGTCAATTACACGCATTAGTAACTCAGAAAAATCTGCAAAAAATCATGAGTAATCCTCAGATATGTACGCAACTTTCATTCAATTTGAGCTTCTTCATCTGAGCACGTTAAGTGCCTCTAAAAAATCGTCTTTACGGACTGTTCTGTTTTGATAGATTCTGCCTTTTTCACATTGCCTCTTTTACTGTGTTGAATGGATTTCTTTGTTCCATTGACTTTCAGTAGCTTTGGGTAATGTCCAGAAGTGTTAGGAATGATTGTGTCCTCTCTGAACATGTGAATTTTTGATTATGCACTAACCCTCTAATGAGTTTGTTTTGAGTTTGGTGTGGAGGAAGTTTTCAAGGGTCAAGAGAGGGGGATGATATAATATGATCAAGAAGAGTGAAAAGTCTAAGCTTGGGGATGCCCCCGTGGTTCATCCCTGCATATTTCAAGAAGACTCAAGCATCTAAGCTTGGGGATGCCCAAGGCATCCCCTTCTTCATCGACAACTTATCAGGTCACCTCTAGTGAAACTATATTTTTATTCCGTCACATCTTATGTGCTTTACTTGGAGCGTCTGTGTGCTTTTATTTTTGTTTTTGTTTGAATAAACTCGGATCCTAGCATTCTTTGTGTGGGAGAAAGACACACTCCGCTGTTTCATATGAACACTAGTGTTCTTAGCTTTACTTTTAATGTTCATGGCGAAGGTTGAAAACTGCTTCGTTCATTGCTATATGGTTGGAAACAGAAAATGCTCCATGTGGTAATTGGTATATTGTCTTGAATAATTTGATACTTGGCAATTGTTTTGAGCTCTCAAATAGATCATGTTTAAGCTCTTGCATCATGTAGATTGAACCTATTAGTGGAGAATTACTGTAGAGCTTGTTGAAATTTGGTTTGCATGATTGGTCTCTCTAAAAGTCAAGATATTTTCTGGTAAAAGTGTTTGAACAACAAGGAGACAATGTAGATTCTTATAATGCTTGCAATATGTTCTTATGTAAGTTTTGCTGTACCGGTTCATACTTGAGTTTGCTTCAAACAACCTTGCTAGCCAAAGCCTTGTACTGAGAGGGAATGCTTCTCGTGCATCCAAAACCTTGAGCCAAAACCTATGCCATTTGTGTCCACCATAACTACCTACTATGTGGTATTTCTCTGCCATTCCAAGTAAATTGCTTGCGTGCTACCTTTAAAATTTCATTCCTTGTCTTTTCAATACATAGCTCATGGGAAAATAACTTAAAAACTATTGTGGTATTGAATATGTCGCCTATGTATTTTATTTCTTATAAGTTGCTTGTTGAGCGGTAACCATGTTTCTGGGGACGCCATCAACTATTACACCTTTATTGAATATCATGTGAGATGCTATGCATGTTCGTATTGTGTGAAGTAAGGGTGATTTAGCATGATTAAATGGTTTGAGTATGCATATTGTTAGAGAAGAACATTGGGCCGCCAACCAAAGCCATGTATCATGGTGGAAGTTTCAGTTTGGACATTAATCCTCAATCTCTTATGAGAATATTATCTGTTGTTGAATGCTTAAGCATTAAAGAGGAGTCCACTATTTGTTTTCTATGTTTTCCCGGTACGGATGTTCTTAAGTTGAGATCTATCAAAAACGAGAAATCAAATGCGATCTATCTCCTTGGACCTTTGTACAGGTGACATAGAGGTACCCATTTGTGACACTTGGTTGAAACATATGTAATGCAATGATAATCCATGGATATCCGAGCTAATTAGGACAAGGTGCGAGCACTATTGGTATTCGATGCATGAGGCTTGCAACTTATAGGATGTTTTATGCATAACACATATGAATTATTACTACCGTTGACAAAATTGTTTCTATGTTTCCAAAATAAAAAGCTCTAGCACAAGAGTAATCTCTCGCTTCCCTCGCGAGGGGCCTTTCTTTTACTTTATGTTGAGTCAGTTTACCTACTTCTTTCTGTCTTAGAAGCAAACACTTGCGTCAACTGAGTGCATTAATTCTTACATACTTTCTTATTTGCATTCATCATATTACTTTGTGTTGACAATTATCCATGAGATATACATGTTGAAGTTGAAAGCAACTGCTGACACTTATATCTTCCTTTGTGTTGCTTCAAAACTTTATACTAAGAATTTATTGCTTTATGAGTTAACTCCTATGCAAGACTTATTGATGCTGGTCTTGAAAGTACTATTCATGAAAAGTCTTTGCTATATGATCAGTTGTTTAGTCATTATCTTTACCATTGCTTTGAATCACTTCATTCATCTCATATGCTTTACAATAGTATTGATCAAGATTATGATAGCAGCATGTCACTTCGAAATTATCCTTGTTATCATTTACCTACTCGAGGGCGAGTAGGAACTAAGCTTAGGGATGCTTGATACGTCTCAAACGTATCTATAATTTCTTATGTTTCATGCTAGTTTTATGACAATACTCACATGTTTTATATACACTTTACATCATTTTGATGCATTTTCCGGCACTAACCTATTAACAAGATGCCGAAGCGCTAGTTCCTGTTTTCTGCTGTTTTTGGTTTCGAAATCTTACACAGGAAATATTCTCGGAATTGGACGAAACAAAAGCCCACGGTCTTATTTTCCACGGAGCTTTCCGAACACCGAAGGAGAGACGGAGAGGGGCAAAGGTGGCCCCACACCCTAGGGCGGAGCGGCCAAGAGGGGGGCGCCGGCCCGTGGGGTGGGCCCTCGGCCGCCTCCCGACTCTGCCCCTTCGCCTATTTATTCACTCCGTCGCGAAAACCCTAGTACCGAGAGCCACGATACGAGAAAAGTTCCAGAGACGCTATCGCCGCCAATCCCATCTCGGGGGATTCAGGAGATCGCCTCCGGCACCCTGCCGGAGAGGGGAATCATCACCGGAGGACTCTACATCATAATGCCCGCCTCCGGATTGATGCATGTGTAGTTCATCCTTGGACTATGGGTCCATAGCAGTATTTAGATGATTGTCTTCTTCTCTTGTGCTATCATGTTTAGATCTTGTGAGCTGCCTAACATGATCAAGATCGTCTATTTGTAATGCTACATGTTGTATTTGTTGGGATCCGATGAATATGGAATACTATGTCAAGTTGATTATTGATCTATCATATATGTGTTGTTTATGATCTTGCACGCTCTCCGTTGCTAGTAGAGGCTCGGGCCAAGTTGATACTTGTAACTCCAAGAGGGAGTATTTATGCTCGATAGTGGGTTCATACCTCCATTGAATCTGGGACAGTGACAGAAAGTTCTAAGGTTATGGATGTGCTGTTGCCACTAGGGATAAAACATCAATGCTTTGTCTAAGGATATTTGTGTTGATTACATTACGCACCATACACTAGTAGGAAAAGCCTCATCAGTGGCGCACCAAAAACACATTCTGTGGCGCATGGCTGGTGCGCCACAGAATTCTCGCCACAAAAATAAGGATTCTGTGGCGCACCAGCCAATGCGCCACGTAAGCTTATTTACGTGGCGCACCGGGCGGTGGTGCGCCACAGAAACAAGAAGTCTTATTTCTGTGGCGCACCACCGCCGGTGCGCCACAGAATTTTTTTTTAAAATTTCAAAAAAAGTGGCGGCCAGATCTAGATCTAGATCTGGAGCCGCCGAATTTTTTTTTTAAATTTTTCTGGAAGGTCGCCGGAGGTGGGTGATTGGTTGCGTGGGTGGGGTGGGTGGGTGGAGGATGAGGCCGGCCGGAGGAGGAGGTGGTGGTGGAATAGTGTTATCACCAAGATTTGACCAAGTCGGAGGTGGGCCGCAGTCAAGATGGGCTTAAGGAAATATACGTGGAAAATTACATGAATCGGCCTTTTATACCAAGTTGGGCTTAATTGCCCGTGTATACGTAACATATTAGATCGCATTTTAGTTTAGAGATAGAATCTTACTCGTGCACGGTTTAGTGCACGCCCACATTAGAAAGTCCCCTGGACTATAAATATGTACCTAGGGTTTATGGAATAAATAACAACTCACGTTCAACCCCAAAACAAACCAATCTCGGCGCATCGCCTACTCCTTCGTCTCGAGGGTTTCTATCAGGTAAGCGACATGCTGCCTAGATCGCATCTTGCGATCTAGGCAGCACAAGCCCCACGTTGTTCCATGCGTTGCTCGTACTCGAAGCGCTTTTGATGGCGAGCAACGTAGTTATCATTAGATGTGTTAGGGTTAGCATTGTTCTTCGTTTAAGCATGCTTACGTAGTGCAACCCTTGCATATCTAGCCGCCCTCACGCCTATCTCAGGCGTGGGGGCGGCACCCCGCTTGATCATTATTTAGTAGATCTGATCCGTTACGATTGCTCCTTGTTCTACAAGGATTAGTTTAATATCTGCAATAGTTAGGCCTTACAAAGGGGGGGAGGATCCGAGTGGCACGTGGGGTGGCGTTCGCAAGTCCTAAACGGGATGTTCCTAGGATCAACTTCATGTTGGTTTTTTGGCCTTGTTTAGGATCGGCTTACGAGCACCGTGCGTGGCCGCAAGGCCCAACCTCGGAGTAGGATGATCCGATTATGCGGTGAAAACCCTAAATCGTCGTAGATCTCATTAGCTTCATCTTGATCAAGCAGGACCACCAAGTATTCGTGCACCCCGTACGGATCATGGGTGGATCGGCTCTTTGAGCCGATTCACGGGATAACCCGAGAGCCGATCGAGGCTCGTATTTAACGTTTACATGTATGCCCCGCAGAAACTAAGCGAGGCATCCTCATCACCTTCCCGACCGGTTATAGGTCAGGTGGCACGCCCTTGCACTTCGCAACGCCGCGTGTGACCGGAAGAGCATTGCGGGCCGTCGCTCGGAGGGGTCTCGGCCAGCCGCAGCTCTAGGCTCTTCCCGGCTCTACGGTGTTGACAAGGCCGCTGCCCGCCGGTGGGTTTTGGCAGTCAACACATTTCGGCACGCCCGGTGGGACATATCGTCTACATCAACCACATCGCCATCTACATCCGAGATGGCGGACGGCACGCCGGTCACCTACGGGGATCCGCCCGACGACCTCAAGAAGCAATACAACGAGATCAAGGCTACCCTCGAAGCCGACCTCATCGGCTCTTTTCGGAGAACCCGTTCCGGTGGCATCGGATGGAAGGGGTTCTCACCGCAAGGTGCGCTCGATGGGATAGACCTCTCTACCCCGTCGGAGGAACGTACCGTGGGTCCGCGGCGAGGAGATCAACTACCCGGTGGCTCATTCACTACACCGCCACTCCGAGAACTTGGTCAACGTGTTGGAGCGTGTCGCTCGCGCGTGATCCGGAGATCATGAGCCACCGCATGCTCGCCGTCGGGACCAGCTCTCGGGACTCATCAAGGAGAGTTGCCATTCCGAGTCCCGTCCACCGCTGCCATATGCGTTGGCAGCACCTGCTGAAGTGCCGACTACACCGGCATTCCTCGTCTACAGGATTGGTGGCGACCCTAGTGACTACCGAGTTCTTAATGGAGGCGCCTAAGGAGATCCCTCATGGATACGCGTGCATGTATGTGCCGGATTGTGGTGACTGGGCACTCACAAACCAGGCCACAACATCGGGGACTCCGGCGAAGACAGGAGGAACGTCGGCGACAGAGAAGACGTGGCTAACTAAATACGCCACACCGACGAAACTCCCGAGCCCAGCTCCTGCAGATGGCTCAGAGCTGGAAAAGCAAACATGGCAGGCCAAGTACGCCACCCCGGCGAATCTTCAGAGTGCAACTCCTACGGCCAGCACGGCGGATCGGATCGGTACCATACCGAGAGACCAATTCGGCATGATGCCGAAAAGAAGGGCGATCGGCTATTCCAAGCCGTACCCCGACGATTACGAGATGATCCCGCTGCCACCTAAATATCGGCTCCCCGACTTCTCCAAATTCGGTGGATCAGATGGCTCCAGCTCCATCGAGCACGTCGGCCGATATTTGGCTCAATTAGGACCGGCTTCGGTGTCGGATCAGCTACGCGTGAGGCTCTTTTCACGAGTCCCTCACGGGATCGGCTTTTGGATGGTACACTTCTTTGCCAGCAAACTCCATCCGAGTCTTGGAAGCAATTGGAAGAACAGTTCCATATGCAATACCATTCGAAGCTTCCGAGTCCGGCATTGCCGATCTAGCACAACTACGTCGAAGCGCGGGGAAACGGTGACAGAATACATCCAGCCGCTTCGGGAATCTTAGGAACCGATGTTATTCGGTCCGTATAACCGAAAAGGAAGCGATCGAGTTGGCGGTAGCAGGCCTTGCAACACAGCTCAAGGACATGGCCTCCCAAGCAGATTATCCCTCGCCGGCGCACACGGTTCGAAACTATCGGCATATGAACAGCGCCACCCCGACCTGTACCAAGACAAGTTCAAGCGTGCAGTAGTTATGGTCGATACAGAGGAAGATGAAGTGCTTGCGGGAGACCAAGAAATAGCAGTGGCTGAGTGGACTCGGGGAGGAACCCCGTGGCCCGCAAATGGGTAAAGCCACCGGGGCCGCCCGGGGATTTGATTTTGACGTAACCAAGACCGAACGGATCTTCGACCTCCTGCTCAAGGAGAAACAGGTTGACGGTTCTCGAAGGTCTCAAGTTCCCCACGGCAAAAGAGCTAAACGGAAAGCCATACTCGCAAATTCCACAACTCGCTTTCCCATGCCACCAACGACTGCCGGGTGTGGCGTCGGCACATCCAAGCGGCGATAGAGAAGGGGCGGCTAATTTTCAACCGATACGCCATGAAGGTCGACACCCAACCCTTCCCCGCCGTTAACATGGTAGAAATCACCTACCCCGAAGGTTGCCGACCAGGTCCCTCGTTCGAGCATCAACATGGTAGGACCCGGAAACCACTCCGGCAAAAATGGAGATGAGGGCAGCTGCTCTCATAGCAAGGATACGAGGAGGCCGCTCCACGCGATCGGCTCCGTCATGATGGCAAGCGCTATGTCACGGAGGGAGAGGTGAAGAATATAAGATATCGGCGACCCCTCTCGATCACCTCCTCAACAAATATGTGAGTCGGTATGACCAACGCCGACGGTCCAATTACGATGATAGAGGAGATCGTCCGGCTAGAGAAGCCGAAGATATCGTCGGCAGGATCGCGATGAGGAGGAGCACGAGCGCCGTGCCACGGAAGCATCAAGGGAGCAAGATGACAACGCCGGGCATTGGGACTGCCCCTTCTTCGTACACCGCCGGGATTCAGGAATGAGCCGATTGCCCACAATCGGCAATTGCCCGTAATGCAATCGGAAAAGAAGGAGGCAGCCAACGTGTCCGTGTTCGAGCGCCTAGGGCCTCTCCCGCCACAAAGCAAACGCGCCGAGTCACCTCGTTGGGCAGATCTTGAGGATTCGGAAGACGAGGGAGAAGTGGAAGAAGATAGGTACCACCGGCCAAGGTGGTGCCCCGACGGACTCAGCCGTTCCCAAAAGCGCAGGGTTCGGCGATTGCGCGGCCCGGAGGAAGCCGAAAGGTTGTACTCGCATACGCTAAGGAAGGCACGGCCTGATCTGGCCGCAAAGGTTCAGCGAACCCCGGATGAAGAGGGCCGCCCACGGAAAATGGAGTGGCGCCTAAACAGAGGAAAGCCGATGATGAGACATCGGCTGGCACAAACATGGTACTCGTCTTGCCAACAGAGCGTAGCGCTCCACGACTCTACGGAGCACTCAAGGTGGACGACAGCAAGCGCATCAAGTCAGAGGTCGGGTTGGTTTTATCCAGCCTGACCAAGTAGCAAGACTAGACCAATGAGCAAACCAGGCGAGGCTGATCCTTGTGATCGGCACCAAAAAGTTTATGAAGGGACATTACAGGACCTTCAGTCAGTTCTCCAATGAATATGGAGGCCGATTCCAGCAATCGGCCAAAATTACTTCCACCACATGCTCTGCTTGCGTTCAGCACCGATCTACTGGACGGTACCCACGTCGGCATACGAGAGTCAGCGCGGATTTTTACGGAGCCGACGTACAAGTGCAATGCCCTGGCTAACCATACAAGCCGATATCTGCAGTCATTCAGCAGGTATCGGCTCGGGGGGCATATAATCAGATGAACATGTGCAGATAAACATGTGAGAACATACGTGCAAGGAAACATTGGGGGCCGACTAAGAGAAATCGGCCAAATATAAGAAATATATGAAAATTCGAAAATTTTCGAGCACAGCCGATGCAGCAGGCATCGACTTCAGAATCAAGAAACAGCCGATGCGTAGCCATCGACTCTAGTTGTGCGATGATTATCAAGCCTCCACCAAATCCAGGATTTCCAATCTGTGGGGCTAGTTCAGCTGAAACAGAAGATTATCGGCTGTCGAAGGAAGGAAGAGGATCGGCTGTGGCGCATTCTCTCTGACATTCTCGCCTCGAGTGAGGCTCGGGGGGCAGTAGGCTCGAGTAAGGCTCGGGGGGCAGCAGGCCTAGTGGATACTCTGTTTAAAGAACCGATGGGGATGCCATCGGCTGATCCTTCATTGCAACCTTCTTCACAATGATGGGTACTGAAAAGGATTATTGGGTTTGGTTGGAAAAGTTCGAAGCTTTTCCTGAAGATCCTGCATTTTCCACCAGATTTAGAAAATCATCAGCTGAAGAAGAGAAGGGTGAATTTCAAAGGACCGATGCGGTGCGATCGGCTCATTACGCATTAGCAAAAGGGACGAATCGGCAAGGTCAGTAGGAGAGAGAATCGGCTCAATTAAACTCGAAGGAATCGGCAAAATCAAAATTGGGGAAAAGTTCTTCATTGATTAAGATGAGATTTCTTACATAAAGAGCTAATTGCTCTCAAAAGGGAAATACTAGGGGATCCATTGCCCTATCTGCTACTACTGGCCCTATTCTAGAGTTCCTATCTATGGGCCATCATTGCCCTCGTCGTCGCCGTCGTCGCTACTATCGGCGCTGTCCCCGGCGGGCTCGTCGTCGCTCCAATGGCCGCCGACCGGGCCCTCGTTGTCTTCATCTTCTTCGTCAGCGTCGTCCTCGTCGCTGTCGAAGTCGCTAAGATTGCCCGGCCAAGGGCAGAACCGCTTGGCCGGCGGCTCGTCGGAGGAACTCTCGTCGTCTTCCTCCTCTCCCTCTTCCTGCTCCTCCTCCTCCCCGGAAGAGGTGAAGTCGCAGGAGAAGGCCGTCGTCGTCACTCTCCTCCTCCGCTCCCCGACGGCGAGGAAGCGGAGGTCGCTCTCCCCGTCCGGTCAAGGACTGGTCGTCCTCGGACCAGATGGAGAAGTCGTGGTCTGACTCCTCTCCGGCTGCAATGGCGCGGCGGGTGTTGGCCGCGTGGACCGCCGCCGCGTCGTACTCCGGCGTCGGCTCGCGGGACGTGGAGGATTGGCTGGCAAGATCCGATGGGGCAGAGGAGGAGGAAGACATGGTGGCTGGGAGGGTTTTTGGAGTGCTAGTGCGGAGGAGATACAAAGAAGAACTGTTCAGAGCGGTTAAATCGAAGGAGGATATAGTGGAAATTCAATGCCATAGCAGTTTCCGAGGAAGTGGGTGCCTAAAAAGAAAAAAAAACTGCCAGGTCACGCGGAGAAGTTGAGAAGGCAAGGCATCATCATGAGGGATACTGCGACGGTTCTGCCACGACATGACCCGACGAAGGAAAGCGAGTGATTTTGGAATTACCAATTCCAAAACCAGGGGGGCATGTGTTATCACCAAGATTTGACCAAGTCGGAGGTGGGCCGCAGTCAAGATGGGCTTAAGGAAATATACGTGGAAAATTACATGAATCGGCCTTTTATACCAAGTTGGGCTTAATTGCCCGTGTATCTGTAACATATTAGATCGCATTTTAGTTTAGAGATAGAATCTTACTCGTGCACGGTTTAGTGCACGCCCACATTAGAAAGTCCCCTGGACTATAAATATGTACCTAGGGTTTATGGAATAAATAACAACTCACGTTCAACCCCAAAACAAACCAATCTCGGCGCATCGCCAACTCCTTCGTCTCGAGGGTTTCTATCAGGTAAGCGACATGCTGCCTAGATCGCATCTTGCGATCTAGGCAGCACAAGCCCCACGTTGTTCCATGCGTTGCTCGTACTGAAGCGCTTTTGATGGCGAGCAACGTAGTTATCATTAGATGTGTTAGGGTTAGCATTGTTCTTCGTTTAAGCATGCTTACGTAGTGCAACCCTTGCATATCTAGCCGCCCTCACGCCTATCTCAGGCGTGGGGGCGGCACCCCGCTTGATCATTATTTAGTAGATCTGATCCGTTACGATTTCTCCTTGTTCTACAAGGATTAGTTTAATATCTGCAATAGTTAGGCCTTACAAAGGGGGGGAGGATCCAGTGGCACGTGGGGTGGCGTTCGCAAGTCCTAAACGGGATGTTCCTAGGATCAACTTCATGTTGGTTTTTTGGCCTTGTTTAGGATCGGCTTACGAGCACCGTGCGTGGCCGCAAGGCCCAACCTCGGAGTAGGATGATCCGATTATGCGGTGAAAACCCTAAATCGTCGTAGATCTCATTAGCTTCATCTTGATCAAGCGAGGACCACCAAGTATTCGTGCACCCCGTACGGATCATGGGTGGATCGGCTCTTTGAGCCGATTCACGAGATAACCTCGAGAGCCGATCGAGGCTCGTATTTAACGTTTACATGTATGCCCTGCAGGAAACTAAGCGAGGCATCCTCATCACCTTCCCGACCAGGTATAGGTCGGGTGGCACGCCCTTGCACTTCGCAACGCCGCGTGTGACCGGAAGAGCATTGCGGGCCGTCGCTCGGAGGGGTCTCAGCCAGCCGCAGCTCTAGGCTCTTCCCGGCTCTACGGTGTTGACAAGGCCGCTGCCCGCCGGTGGGTTTTGGCAGTCAACAAATAGGAGGAGGTGGAGGTGGAGGTGGTGGTGGTGGTGGTGGTGGTGGTAGAGGAGGAGGAGGAGGAGGTGGTGGTGGTGGTGGTGGTGGTGGTAGAGGAGGTGGTGGTGGTTGTTGTTGTCGCCGGAGGAGGAGGAGAAGGTGGTTGTTGTGGAGGAGGTGGTCGCCGGAGGAGGTGTTGGTCGTGGTCGCCGTAGTAGGTCGCCGGAGTTGTTGGTCGCCGGAGTAGGTCGCCGGAGTTGGTCGCCGGTGTAGGAGAGGAGAGAGGAGAAGTGGAGAAGTGGAGGAGAGGAAGAGAAGAGGAGAGGAGGAGAAGGGGAGAAGTGGAGAAGTGGAGGAGAGGAAGAGAAGAGGAGATGAGGAGAAGGGGAGAAGTGGAGAATGGGAGAAGGGGAGAAGTGGAGAAATGGAGGAGAGAAGGAGAAGTGGGCGCCAGAAATTTCAAATTTCGAGCGTTATTTCTGTGGCGCATGGGCACTTGGTGCGCCACAGAATTTTTTTTTCTTTTTTTTGTATTTTGCAGCAAAAAATCTTTAACTGCCCGTAATGTGAATTCGAATGTAGATTTTTCGTGGGAACATTTTGATATATTATGCGTTTTTTTTCGAGTTATTGTTTGTTAATTCTCAGTGGTAAAAGATGACATAAAACATAGGCATCTTGAAGGGATTTATTTTTTGAAAATTTTATCTATTTTTTTAATTTTTTACAGAGGTTAAAAAGGCGATCCACGGGGGGGGGGGGGGGGTGGAGTTGCATGGAACTCATGTGCGCCACGGAATTAAGGCTTCGTGGCGCACCATCCCACGTGCGCCACGGAAAGTCTTGATCCGGTGGCGCACCGAGACCGATGCACCACAGAAAGTCTTAATTCAGTGGCGCACCGTGCCGATGCACCACGAGAATGTCTTATTTCTGTGGCGCACGTGATCCTGTGCGCCACAGAAATAGTGAAACCAATGATTGGGGCTGGCCCCACCAAATTTCTGTGGCGCATGGATCCCTAGTGCGCCACAAAATTAAGCTATTTCTGTGGTGCACCGTGTCTGGTGCGCCACAAAATAACTTTCTGTGGCGCATTTTTGGTGGTGCGCCACAGAAATAAGCTCCGCCTATAAGGGTTTTCCTACTAGTGATACTTAATGCAATTGTCTGTTGTTTGCAACTTAATACTGGAAGGGGTGCGGATGCTAACCCGAAGGTTGACTTTTTAGGCATAGATGCATGTTGGATAGCGGTCTATGTTCTTTGTCGTAATGCTCTAAGTAAATCTCATATTAGTCATCATGATATGTATGTGCATTGTTATGCCCTCTCTATTTTTAAGGAGATATGCCCTAGAGGCAACAATAAAGTGGTTATTATTTATATCTTTATGTTTATGATAAATGTTTATATATCATGCTATAATTGTATTAACCGAAACATTAGTACATGTGTGATATGTAGACAAACAAAGAGTCCCTAGTATGCCTCTTAACTAGCTTGTTGATTAATGGATGATTAGTTTCATAATCATGAACATTGGATGTTATTAATAACAAGGTTATATCATTGTATGAATGATGTAATGGACACACCCAATTAAGCGTAGCATAAGATCTCGTCATTAAGTTATTTGCTATAAGCTTTCGATACATAGTTACCTAGTCCTTATGACCATGAGATCATGTAAATCACTTATACCGGAAAGGTACTTTGATTACATCAAACGCCACCGCGTAAATGGGTGGTTATAAAGGTGGGATTAAGTATCCGGAAAGTATGAGTTGAGGCATATGGATCAACAATGGGATTTGTCCATCCCGATGACGGATAGATATACTCCGGGCCCTCTCGGTGGAATGTCGTCTAATGTCTTGCAAGCATATGAATAAGTTCATAAGAGACCACATACCACGGTACGAGTAAAGAGTACTTGTCAAGAGACGAGGATGAACAAGGTATAGAGTGATACCGAAGATCAAACCTCGGACAAGTAAAATATCGCGTGACAAAGGGAATTGGTATCGTATGTGAATGGTTCATTCGATCACTAAAGTCATCGTTGAATATGTGGGAGCCATTATGGATCTCCGGATCCCGCTATTGGTTATTGGTCGGAGTGAGTACTCAACCATGTCCGCATAGTTCACGAACCGTAGGGTGACACACTTAAAGTTGGATGTTGAAATGGTAGAACTTGAATATGGAATGGAGTTCGAATATTTGTTCGGAGTCCCGGATGAGATCCCGGACATCACGAGGAGTTCCGGAATGGTCCGGAGAATAAGATTCATATATAGGAAGTCATATTCCAAGTTTGGAAATGATCCGGTGCATTTATGGCAGGTTCTAGAAGGTTCTAGAAAAGTCCGGAAGAAATCACCATGGAAAGTAGAGTCCCGGAGGGACTCCACCTTGCATGACCAGCCAACCCTAAAGGGGAGGAGTCCAAGGTGGACTCCCCTAGGGTGGCCGGCCAACCCACCTCAAGGAAAGGTGGGAGTCCCACCTTGGGTAGAACTCCCTCCTTGAGTAGGTTTCCCACATATGGGAGGTTTTAGTTTTGGGGTCTTATTCGAAGACTTGGACTAGAACTCTTGGTGCTTCCACCTATATAATGAGGGGCATAGGAGAGGGGGCTGACCACTTCAAGCCTCAGCCTTGGCCGCACCCCTTAGAGGGCCGGCGACCAACCCCCCTCTCTCCCCAAACCCTAGCGGTCTCTCTCCTCCACCACATCCCGCACGCTTAAGCGAAGCTCCGCCGGATTTCTCCACCACCACCGACACCAAGCCGTCGTGCTGTCGGATTCAAGAGGAGCTACTACTT